>NW_010110046.1:0-39311 GCF_000699245.1 Pterocles gutturalis | reverse complement strand
CCCTAATCCTTTGTTTTGGTGGAAAGTATAGAATTTTTTGAGAAACTGTTGGATGAAAGACAGTGCAAGGATGTTTCAGTGCTTCTTTACCCATTGCTGTCCATATGAATCCTCAAAGTCATTAATGTCATTGTTTTCCCAGTTGACTCGCACGCCAAGCAGTGTGGAGGGGAGGAAACCTTGCTCAGCATACACAGTAAAATAGGTTACAAAGGCTCCCACTGACTGCATGATACCTGCAAAATCAAAAAGGTGGATGTTAGGAAGATGCAAAATTTAGGAGCAGTGGGGAGTGTGCTGGATATCAGTGTTAGATGGTCTATCTCCTATGGCATGAAACTTGCAGTCTAAATGCAATTTGAGAGCTCTTAGTGCTCTAAGGTGCTTGACCTCTGTAGATAAAAACCTGTTGTATTGTTGAATAATGAGGAACAGAACAAAGTTAGTAAGTTTGCCTAGGAAGGCAGAGGAAGGGGTTGAGTTTCAGCTCCCCCTTTTCTAAAAAATGAAACAACTTGTCTCTGTCTTGGTTTGCTGATACAAGATAGAGTTTCAGAGAGCAGACCAACCTACCAATGTGCAGATAGGAGTACACAGCGAGCTGCTCATTCACCAGCCTGTCCTTCCTTTTGTTACGAGGTCTCCTGTTCATAATATCGCTTTCGGCTTTTTCGTACGCTAATGCAACAGAGGGGATCTACAACAGAAATAAACCATCAGAGTCTTGGTGGCAGCATTTGTCTGCTTCTCAGGTACTTATCAGAAAGGTTTCGGTTCTCAAGTGGCTCTGTTGACATTTTTTCAGTATATACAAAGCAAATGAAAGAAGGATCCATGTAGCATTCTCTTTGCACCCAGCCCCTCTCAGTTATTTGTGTATTCTTGTTCTGTATTTCGGCAGAAAATCACTTAAAAGGCCCCAACTTACAATGTCAGTGCCCAGGTCAATGAATAGGATGGTGATCGTGCCAATGGGCATTGGAATGCTGGCAATAATATAGATGAGAAAGGGACAGAGCTCAGCAATATTCTTAGTCAGGGTGTAGGCAATTGTTTTCTTTAGGTTGTCAAAGATCAGACGGCCTGGAAGAAAAGGAAACACTTCTGTAAAAGCTAATTGTCAACAGAGTTTTCCATAAAATTTCAGTTTTAAACTAAATTAAGTTAAAATATTTGCTGCTTGCTATTTGTCTACTTTCTTCATACATTTCCTCATGCACTTAGTTGGTTTTTTTTAAGCTGCTAACCTACCTTCCCTTAGAGCCTTCTGAAAATTAAAGTGAAAATAAGAAATCTTTTTCAATGAGAAAGATAGAAGAAAAATTCCACAATACACTGTAGTGTTAAGGGAAACCACAAGCTCTTTAGGGTGAGAGTGGAGTATGTGGTGGACCACGGTGAAGGTGATGTGTGAGCAAGTAATAGAGTGAAAATGTAGAGAAAACAATCTGTATCTTTGCGAGGCTCAGAACTGCATAGGAACTAGGTGGGAAGCGCTTTTGTCTGGAGCTCGAACAAGCAGCGATAGCAGCCCAATGCCATGTGTGAGAGTGGGCGATGATTTCCTTATTGGCTGTTTGTCATGTGTCTATAAGCTGAATTAATTCCCAGTTTTTCTGTATATCAAAATCCCATTTCCAAATCCAGAAAGAAAAAAGGGGGCTGTGCATGGGAGGGAAGGATCAGGAGGACCCGCTGGTGCTGTGTAGCAGCTTTCAGCTAAGAAAGTGGATAGCAATGTTATTTTTACCTTCCTCCACTCCTGTGACAATAGAAGCAAAGTTATCATCCAGCAGTACCATATCAGCTGCATTTTTAGCTGCGTCAGATCCAGCAATACCCATAGCAATTCCAATATCTGCTTTTTTAAGAGCAGGGGAGTCATTGACTCCATCTCCAGTCACGGCAACAACTGCTCCCTGGAACACACAAAAGAATCCAGGGTTTTTTGAGGACATGGTGTTATCGTCCCCTAAGGGTCTTGAAATCTCTAGAAGAAAGATGCTGACAAGAAGTACTGAATCCTCTTTGTATCTGCATAAAACATAGCCAGTGAGCAGAAAGATGCTAGGTAGGATTAAGACAGCAACCTCAAACTGTTGTGTGATAGAAGTCTGCATCTGAGCTTGTCATCTAGCCTCCCTTCATAGCAGAGAGAAACAGGAAATGCAGGGATATGATTTACTAGCTCCCAAAGAGGAGATATCTAAATTAGATGCACTCAAAATGCACTTAATCTGATCATTTCTTTCTGTGGAATAAAAGGGAGCTTAAAAATTTAGTCACCTGTCTATACGTATGTGGTCTGTCCCTGTCTGAATAGGTCCAGGCTCATCTGTGGGAGATTCGGTTGATACAAGTTCTGTCCTTGTCTTTTTTTTTTTTTTTGTGAAGTGCTTATAAAATCAGTCTGTTCTCATCTTAATTGTAAATTATGCAACTGTTCAGTTAGAGACCATTCTCATCCTATCTCAGGAAATTCTGGTCGTTGCAGTCTATGCTAGAATTGCACTAGTAATCCAAAAGATGGAAAACTGATTATTCCACTTGGCTTCTTTGTTAGTTTCCAATGAAACCATCCACTGCAGCTAAAGGTCCTGTTCTAGTTGATGCAAAAGTTCATGGCGTGATAGCAGTACAGTGTTCCGAGTGGGAAAAAGCCTGACAAACTGATTAATACAAATACTGAATGTCCTGTCCCTGTGGGGATTTAGCACAGTGTCACTACCTATAAATAATGCCATGTACAGAAGGGCTTATAAGCTCTAAGTACTAAACATAGCATGTAGACTGGCTGGCTTGAGTTAAGGGGGAAGGGTGTTCCTTCTCATCCCTTAAAGAAACAAATCTACTAGGAGTGTGGGTGTCTAAGCCGTGCAGAACACATTTAGCCTCTGTCTGCCAAAGGCCATTCCAAAAGAAAATAAAAAAGAGATAAAATTGAATTTTTTTTTTTTTTACTGTCCTGAAAGCAGCTCAGGCTTAACCCTGAAGAGCTGATAATGCTGATTGAACAGCTTAGCTCTGGCGTAATTACAAAAATAGAATAATGTCTTGTGCTGCATGCATCTCCTTCTCTGCAAAGTTCAGGTAACAGCAGTAGGGTGGCTTTCAATTCACAGCATGGACTTGGAAGATGTCGTATCTGAGGGGGGAATCTTTTGGTGACAATTTGCATCCTTTCTAGAGCTCTGTACGTGTCATTTCTTTCCCTTCTGCCGCTGGTGTTGGCTGCACTCCATGCTCCTTTACATAATATTGCCTGCAGATGGGACAAACTCCCTCTAAATCCTGCTTTCTGTGGGTTGTTTCACAGTGTTTGGAAGGAACATAGATCAGGCTTGGTCCTAGATAAATCATGCTGTGACATTCTGTGGGATTCATACCTCCTTTCGCTTCTAAACATTCCTGTGGTCAGGAAGCGCACAGGTCTAAACGGCCACAAGAGATAAGGCGAGAGGATGTGGTAACACGTTGCTTTTATCCGGCTTTAAAGAATTCCTGAGGGAAGGCTCCTTCCCAAACTTCTCTGCCCAGGAGGCTTTATGTGCAGCACAGCAGCACCTTCTCAGAACTGGATGGAAAAGACAGACCCTCGGTGCAGCTCCAAGCCAAGCGAACGTAGGAAAAGCTCATTCTGTCAATAGGGGTTCAGAGTCTGTAACAGGAATTTGAGCAGCTTGGAGTCTGTCCGGTGTTTGTGGCAGTCTGTTAGATAATGTTCTTGCACAGTGAAAGGAGTATAAACAGAGCTTAGAGAGCACTGGAAATTGGCTTCCACCCTCTTACCTCGGGGATGATATCTGTGGAAAGCTACTGCCTCACGAATGCCCTATAGTCATATCTGTGTATAACCTTTTACACCTCTTACTCACCTGCCTTTGGCAGCCTTCAACTATAATCAGTTTCTGTTGGGGTGATGTCCGGGCAAAGACTATCTCCGAGTGGTTACACAAGATTTCATCCAGCTGCTCCGAGCTCATATCCTTCAGCTCCATCCCATTAACTACTGCTGCTGTAGCTTCTCTGTAAGAGCCATGGGAAAGCTGGGTAAATTTTCAAATCAAAAGGCTTAGATAAAAATAGTGCACTCGTAGAATGTATGCGGTTTAATAGTAAGGAAAGCAGCAAATTGAGTTAATTTCAGAAGCATTAGTTGTTAATCAGCAGGTGTTGAGTGAAAGCCACTGTGGAAATCCAGAGTGAATCACAATTACCTAGAGACAGAGGGGAGTGATTGAAGCTTCCTCCCGAGCAGACATAACAGCAGAAAATGCATTTTAAAGAGGGCTCTGAGTGGGAGGGTGGGACAGTGGAGGAGGAAGGCATTTTCTCTGTAAAGAGCTTTTATCTTTCTCTTATGATGTTATATTTTTTTTTCACATTTAATGGGGGAAAGAGGAATTTGGCCTGATGGTTCTTAGGTCTTGTGATTCTGCATTTTGCATTTTATATGTGTGTGTTCTGTGAAACGGGCAGTGACAGCAAAGTCCAACGTGAGCTGCACAGTGTAATTTGCTCGTGCTTTTTCAAGGGCCGGTGAAGGTGAGAGCTGCTGACCTAAACACATAGTTACTCAGGTAGAGATGACATGCTGGATGGTCACAATGGCTGGGAAGGTATCGACAAACAGAAAAAACAAAAAGCAGCCCTGATGCAGAAGTAGGCTGTGAAAGCATTGTGGAGGGCGAAGGCATCGCTTGCAGCAAAGGAACCCGTGGGTATCCCCTGTACTCTGTTTGCTCTTACCGTCTATTGACTTGCTCAACAGGAATGTTGAGGCGCTTGGCAATATCTTCCACAGTCTCGCTGGTGGCTGAAATGATGCCCACGCTCTTGGCAATGGCCTTAGCCGTGATTGGATGGTCACCAGTGACCATGATAACCTGGGGAAGGGACAAGCACTCGGCGTGAGTGACAAATGTATCTGCAATGGCTGGAGTGAGATAAGGTGAGCTATCGATTGTTGTAGACCAGGAAGCAGTCTAGAATCTGAACTTGGAAAGCTGTGCTATGTACATAACAATGACAGATTATGACTATTACTTAATTAGCTCTACCTCTTGTTCTTGGCGCTATTTTATCAGGGCTGTAAAGGAAGAACTTGTCACAGGCAGCAGGGTTAGAATAATGCAGAATAAAGAAGCCTTTATGTAAGAATTTATATTAGGTCTACTCAAAGGTGAGAGTTCATTAGAATATTGCATTTAAAAATGGATCCTTGTGACCGAGGTGTCCTGACAGATAAGGCGCAGTTTTTTCTTGAAGAAAAGTTGCCAGTTGCGAGGTTTGTCTTCAGACTACAGAAAATGTCATCAGGGTTGGGATGTGGGATTCATTTCATCTGAGATCAGTAACTCCAAATACTGATTTTCTTTTTCTTGGCTAGATTGCCTCTCTGCCTAGAGCTGAAAATTTACTTGTAAGTCCCCTGGGAGTGAAATTAGGGAAAATTACAGCTTCAGGTTCCGCTTGAACAGTTTTGAGATTAGCGATTCCTATGCAGAAAAGTTCGTAACAGGTGTGGCCCTGGTGTCCTAATGCCTTCCTAAGAATTGTTTCTGTTACCTTATGCTGTTTACAAGCAAGTAATTCTGGTTGGCGTGGTTTCTGTATTCTAGAAATGAATCTGATGAGGCAGTATCTGCGCTTTTCCAAATTTGGATTTCCAGTTTTGCGGTTCCCTGCACTTCCTATAGTCTGATTTCCGCTTAAACTCTTGTGCCTTCGGGTACTTTAAGTTACAATTGTAGAATGGTATTAACAAATGTTTAGATTTTTGTGGTTGTTGCTAGAAAGATACTTACGACAATGTGGTGGAAGGTATTAAAAGTTGTATTATCATGAGTTTTTCTGTAGAATCACTGTATTTTTCATTGTAAAATCCCTACCTTGATCCCAGCACTGCGGCATTTTGAGACAGCGTCTGGCACCGTGGAACGAGGTGGGTCAATCATAGATAAGAGCCCAACAAAGCACAGGTTGGAGGTTGGGAAGTTCATGGAATCTGTGTCAAATGGGTAGGATTCTGGAAACTCGTTTTCAGGCAGGTACAAATGACAGAAACCTGCAAAGAAATGTAGGATGATGCGATGTGCAGGAGATAGTCGGAGAAAGAGGAGAGCTTGCTGTATAGCATCAGGCTTTGCTCTTGTCTGTAGTACTCCAGTGCATTTACCATTAGCTTTTTATGGAGGAATTTTTTAACCTGCTATTGTAACGTTCACATCAATGTTCATATGGAATCAGTGTTTCATGTGGCTGTGGCAGATCAGCATCAGTACAAAGCAGTGAGGGCATCCCTGCCACAGAGAGCGTACAGCCCAGCAGCATGGTTTTAACACTTTGCTTAGGAGGTTGTACGCTTTCTTTTTTTCCCTCCACCGCAAGAGGAATGAGGTCCAGACACACTGGGTCGTACAAAGATTTAAAACCCCATTTTACACCACAGTTGTCTGATAGTCCCACCAGTTAGACTCACCCAGCACTCTCTCTCCCATGCCCCCCAGCTCCATGTATGCTGTTTGGAAAGCTTCTGCCTTTTCGCTGTCCAGTGGCTCTTCTTTGCCGTTGATCATGATGGTGCTGCATCTCTCTAAAATCCTCTCCGGGGCACCTTTCATCACCAGCAGAAAGCGTTTGTCGTTGGGATCGTCAGTTTCGTGAATGGAAAGCTGTGTGCCACAAATATGAAATTATTTGAAAGAGCATACATGATCTTCATTTGTTTCTAGTTTTGGTCACCTTGCACCACGTTTCTTATGGCTTAGATTTCCTCTGTCGCTGAATTACCCCATTAAGACTTCCAGGTCATTAATATTTGCTTTAGGCCCAGTGATCAAAATTGTTTCAATTTGAAACAGTCTGGCATGATTTCCACCAACGAAACACACCTGGAATTTGTTGGTTGAGTTGAAGGGAATTTCAGCCACTTTCTTGTTCTGTGCTCTGATATTCATGACGCCACCCAAAATGACTTCTGCAAATTTCAACAGAGCTGTTTCAGAGGCATCACCTGCCACTTCTCTCTGTGTGCAGAAAAGAATAAACAGTTTATAGCAAATTCACCTCTGCACTTGCACGCTTCTGTAAGATGTTGTATGCTTAAGCAGCAATGAATCTATGTTGCTACATTCAGGTTGTCCTGGAAAATTATTTCAGTAAACATTTAGGACACCTGTTTTGCACTCGCTGCTAAACTAAGCTACAGCAAAGAGTTGAGATAAGCACTTGGTTCTGCGAAAGCACAGGATTTGTGATCACTTTCAGGTTTGTGTGGAAGCTTTGCAATGCAGTTGTAGGGTAGCAGCAGGCATGTACGGGTGAGCTAACGTGCACAAAATCAAATTGCTCGGAGGAAGGCATTGATGGAGTAAATGGTAGAGATCATGGATTTGTTCTGGTATTCCAGTCACCGCAATGTACTACCTTCAGCAGTCATGTGTAAAGACATTACTTAAGGCATGTTTACCTTTTCTATCTTGCTATATTACATTAATCGTGCAGTAATTACTAGTGTAGAAAACCTTGCTACCTCAATTGTCCTTTTCCTTAAAGGCACAGTTGCTCTTGGCTTTGTGGGGTTTTTTTCCCTTTTTGTGAGTGTATACTGGTAGTACTACTGTAAATAGTAACTTAGAATATTGGCATGGTAAAGTGGAGGCGATTACTAAAGCTAAACAGAGCAACTCATGTATTGCTCTTTCAGAGGAAGAGAAATAAGCTGATGTGAAGTACGCAGTACCTTCATTATTGGGAGATTCTCCTGTCCTGGTCTGAATTCCGCCCGGTTGCAGAGAGTGACAATTTTTGATAATGCTGTCCATGATGGAGAACTTTGATCAAAAGGCTGGGCTGAGAGGAAGCAAAATAAATATTGCATCCTTTAGCATATTACATGACGGAAATGGAAGCTTAAATTGGAAGCAACAGTTTTGAATTATTTGCAGAGGAAAATTGCACTTTTGAGAGGTTCTGTTACAGAAGAACAATTTGACACAAACCATTACATCTGTCAGTTAGCACTTCTGGCAAAATTGCTTAAATTATATTTCTCTGCTTATTTCCCTATAAGTTTACTGTCAGCAAAAGGATCTGGATTAGAACCTCCTCCAGACTTAAGTTTCTGTGAGGGGAGTTCAAATATTAATTCTTTTTTTTCCCATTTCTACATGGCTAAGAAGGGACTTTCCTGTTGCACACTACAGTTCTATGTGGAAGGAAATCATGTCTGGTTTAGCTCTCGAAAGACATTCCCATTGACATCAGTTTGACAGCCAGTAGGTGTGAAACCACCACAGGTTTGCTCCGAGTAGTTCCTCCTTCCCAGCACCCCCATTGCCCTATTTACTTGTTTGATCTTCACTGGTGTCTGCTGAGTAGATCTGATTATCAAACCAGAGGTGAGCGACAGTCATCCTGTTTTGTGTGAGGGTCCCTGTCTTGTCGGAACAGATGATGGAGGTAGAACCAAGTGTTTCCACAGCTTCCAAGTTCTTCACCAAACAGTTCTTCTTTGCCATCCTCTTGGCTGTCAGAGACAGACTCACCTGGCAGAAGCAAAGACGTTCAGATACAGTTACAGAATGATCCAAGAAGGTTACATACTTCTGCTAAGTATTTTGTGCTTGGTTTTTTAGGAAGAGAACATTTTTAAAAATTTATATTTTGGTTGACCACAGTGCATTTTTTTTTTCTTTTTTAGTAGCATTATTA
The DNA here is from genome assembly GCF_000699245.1 of Pterocles gutturalis. Classification (NCBI taxonomy): domain Eukaryota; kingdom Metazoa; phylum Chordata; class Aves; order Pterocliformes; family Pteroclidae; genus Pterocles; species Pterocles gutturalis. The sequence continues at coordinate 30,596 of NW_010110046.1, read as the reverse complement.
AGGTCAGAGGTTTGGCTGTAACTAGCAGAAGTACATTTACTACTGAGAGGAACCTGCTTGCCTGCTGGTAGAAATAAGAATGTCGTATCAGTTAAGAGGCTGTTTCAGATGGAAGAACCTACAATGCAGGGGGAGCTTCTAATCACCAACTTAATGAACCCTGAAGTGATTCTCTTCATTAATGCAGTAGTGCTGGGTTTGCTGTTGGTGTACTTTAGGGCTAACAGTGCTTAGCAGGTGTGCTCCTTCTCAGTCAGGGATTTTAGCGATGCTTTGTACGTGTTAGTAAGTGGAATTTTCATGCAGCTTTTAGAGTACAATTCCTCATTTCCAAATAGGAACAGGTTGTGGGAAAATGAGTTGCATCATTCTATGGGTTAGCAAGGGAGGGAGAACAGTACTTGCAGAACCTTATTTCAGACTGGACTGTTGTGCTGAAGCTTTTAAGATTAGTGGCTCAGTTATGCCAGCATTCCCAGATGAACTGCTTGTCTTTTCAGTTTCATGGAAAAAACCACCCCTGTTTCAAACTCAACTCAGTCAAGTCACTTAATAGATATTCTGTTCTTCACTGGTTGGTGTTGCACTGTCATAAACTTGCCAGTGACAGATTGTACTAATGACTGAAGAACTACAGCGGCCACCAGGGAATTCAAACATAGACTTACTGTTACTGTGGCTAGTAGTCCTTCTGGCACATTTGCCACTATGATGCCAATGAGAAAGATGATGGAGTCCAGAATCTTGTATCGCAGAGCAATAGATATAATGAAGAAGATAACACCGACGGAAATGGCCACTCCTGCCACCAGGTAGACAAAATGTTCTATTTCGATGGCAATGGGTGTTTTCTCATTTTCTACTCCCGATGCGAGAGATGCAATCCGCCCGATGATAGTGCGATCCCCAGTGTTGATTACAATGCCAGTAGCAGTGCCTGCGAAGAAGTAAAAGACTGTCAGCTCCAGGAGGGACTAATCCTTTCTTCTGTAGCCAGTACTGATTGACAGACACCCTTCTCAGCCTTAAAGTGACTGAGACTTCACCCCAGAATTATGTTCTTCCCCTTAGAAATCTCATAGCTCTGTCGGTGAAGAGAAAGACAGACGTAAGCTATTTTCATTAATTGGAGTCTTTTTTGATTGCCTTGCAGTAGGAACGTAGTGTCACCCTGGGCACTGTGCAGTCTCATAGCAGACAGTCTGTTAGGTATGGCACACATACCTTCAGCCCTGAGGACAGCAACACCACCCTTGTGTGTGCAGAGCCCTTACACAGGAGCATCCACGAGTATTTAGAGGCATCTGCAATTTGCTGTTCCTAAAGATAGTGATGGAAAGACCACTAGGAAACCACAATTAATGGGTTGTTGCACCCATAACTGGGCCAGGTGTTAAAACACGTCTCACTGGCTGATACTAAGCATGACCAGCCCAGTCCTTAAGGCTTTATTTTGGTGTGCTTGGGACAACCGTTTCTTGTGAGCGATTAAACCTTTATGGAAATTCCTTGAAGCAGAATTGCTTAAAATGAGTTCTCAGTACTATGTGGTACCCTGTACAGGTACCATTTCTGGAGCCCCTTCTCTCTGTACGTACCTTCCACACAGGTGGTGGAGTAGAATGCAATGTTCCTGGTCTCCAGGGGATTCTCGTGGGTGAAGTCACAGGAACGAGATTGTGGTTCTGATTCCCCTGTGAGTGAAGAATTGTCCACCTTTAATGAAACGGAGACACGCCCATATTAAAGTTAGTAACACGCAGTTATGTCTAGCCTAGAAGGCAAGGTGGTAGCACATTTAATAATCGGTGACAGGGCCTTTATCTCTTGGTGCCTTTTCTCTGAGGGAGCTGCTGTTGGCACTGAGAGACTCTATCTCTGTGGGAATGCAGTTCAGTCAATGTCCTGTGTCTGTCGGTGGGATTTTTGGTAGCAGCCTGAAGGAAAACATGGTTTGAAGACCTGCCTCCAGGTCTGTGGAAACTCTTAATGCCTCTTTCTACCTCTGTCCTGGCAAAGAGCATTGCTAGAACTTGTTGTGGGGCTAATGGCTTTTTGTGATGTTCAGGGAGTGGAGATGTTAGTCCTAGACGAGCTGAGCATCACAGTATAGCTTCTGCACTTTATGATTTAATTCTATTATGTCTAGTTAAAGCTTTTATAACTCACATTTGGTGCACAGAAATTCTTTATATGTAGTAAAAGACTTGAAACGATTTTTTTTTTTTCCCCTTGCTCTACCAAGTGCTGCTTACCTTACAACCCTGAGTAGAGATCAGACGAATGTCCGCTGGGATCCTATCTCCACCCTTTATTTCCACGATGTCTCCAACCACCAGCTGATCTGCTGGCAGTTCCTTCTTTTCTGCATCTCTGATGACAAGAGCTTGCTGAAACACAGAAATGTGACAAAAATTAGCATTGTGCCATCCTCTAAGCTTCCTACCAAGAGGTAAATTGGAGTTGGGCTTATTGTGCTCTTCTCATTTCAAAGTGCCTTATTGGAAAGAACTTTTCTCTCAAACGAAATGCATTGGTTATTCTCACCTGTGGAATCATTTTACTGAAGCTGGCCATGATGTTTGTGCTTTTAGCTTCTTGATAGTAAGCGAAGATACCAGTGAGGATGACAACCAGTGCCAGGACTACACCAAGGTAGAGCTAATCAATGAAGGACATAATCTGGTTAATTGAAGACAAGTGTTCAGCAATTCCTCTGCTAGAATAAATCACAGTTCTGTATTGTTTCAGGAGACTCTTAAAATGAGGTATTGGTCAGGTTAAAAGACAGCTTAAGAAAAGAACTTTCAAATTTTGCCCTGCTAATGATCAAGTAAAGCTTTTGGAGTATGAAAAGGGCTTTTAATAGCAAGTTCCCATCTCTGTAAAAGCCTTCTCCAAACTAAACCTGACATAAACCCAGGCAAATTATATTCCTAGCAGAGTGTAAGTCATAAGGGAATTGGAGTCAAAGACTCCAGGGTCCTTTGTGGACTTTAATATTGCTCTTATTGAGTACTCAAGTATTACAATTATGGGTAGTGGTTATAAAACCTTTGCATAGGCACTCGTAGACAGAAGTGGTATGTCAGGCATTTGAGCATTTATCAGAATGTTCCGTAGTAGAGGGAGAGTCCTGATAGAATAAAAGGCCTCCTTGTAGTTACTGAATAACTGTGAAGTAGTATTTAAATGACTTAGATTGTCAAAGGGTCAAATACTCACTTTGTGGTTATTCAAATACTTACATTGTCAAAGGGTGATTCGGCTCCCTGGGCATACTGAATGCCAAATGAAATCCAGGAGAAGATAGCTCCTACCCACAAGAGGATGGAAAACCCTCCCACCATCTGCTTGAGGAACTTAACAATTTCAGGAGTGGTTTTGGGAGGACTGAGTGAGTTGGGGCCATCCCGAGCCAAAACCTCTGCTGCTCTTGCACTAGAGAGACCCTGCAAAAGTAAACAACATGTTTAAAATTAAGTCGAAGAAAACCAGATTTTTATCTCAACTTAGAGATAAAAATCTGGTTTTTTATAACCTGCATCTTTAATTTCCAAAATTTCTGTTTTCAGAGTGGCTACTATTGGTTATCTGCTATGAAGAAACAGATATTTTTTTATTGGAGCATTGAATTTGGGGCTGTGTCAATTAGGAGTTTTCATTCTGTTGGTTATCTGTCATACCTGTACTAAGTGTTTGGAAAGCTGGAGAAGGGCATCAGTTCTTTCGTTGCTGTTTCTGCATTTCCACCAAGATGTTTGTAGTTCGTGGGTTTCTTGGAACTCTTGTCTGCACTCTGGCCTTGTTGCAATGCTTTGATATTTGAGTGTTAGGTGTCAAGGGGATTTAGGTGTGTAGTTTCTCAAATCTAGTGTTTCCTTCAAGATAGAATAATTTCCAGTGCACCCTGTTGCCATAACTTGTTACAGACAGTGCCAGTGAAAAATGAATTGTACTGAAATCAAAATACCAGACTAAAACTTTAGAAAAACTGACGCACTGATGCAAACTTTGAGGTCGTGTTTGTGCAGGGATTTTGATTTCAAAACAATAGATCAGACTTCTTCAGACCTGAGAGAAACTCTAGTCTAAATCCAGGTCATTGCTTCACACTGACTTGCTGGTTTAGGCTTTGTTGGGAGTTGGTGCATCATACTTGTGCATGCCTGCATCCACACCTGTATCTATGTATGAGTCTGTTGATTCAGATGTTTTCCTACGACTCTTAGGAAGCTATGGGTAAGCCAGAGGCAAAGTAAGGCAACTGATTCAGGCGGTTTCTTAATGACGCCCTATGGACTTACTTTGTTGATGTTTGTGCCATACTTTTCCTCCAGTTCTGAAGCGCTGAGCTTGTGGTCATCCTGGATTCCAAAAGAAAGAGAAAATGATAGTGAATAAGATGTCAGACATGAAAATTCTGTTTCAGGATCTGGAGGATATTCAAACTGCCTGGATCCAGGACTGTGGATCCAGTTGCTAGTGTGACATCCCACCTTCATGAATACACAATATGCAATTTGCATATCGATAAGCAAAATATCCTCCACTGTAAGCTAGTATTTTCTTTTGATTTTGAAAGTGCTTTTGTAAAGAGCTCCCTCCTCCAGCAAATCTGTCACAGGAACAGAATGGTGTTTTCATGTTTCACAGACAAATGTCTGTGCTTCTTTTAGATAAATAGTTCCTCTTTACGTGCTACAGGACTCAGGCATTCAGTACCATAGGCAATATGTTGATAGAAAAAAGGGTGTGGTGTCAGAATATGTGTGACAACAATCTTTTTACTTGATTGACAAGGTAGAGTATGTGAAATTACTTGCCACAGTCTTGTAGAAAGAAGCAGCAGGTTCTAACCACAGTTAAAAAGGGCGTGGGAGAGAGAAATCTCAAAGCTCTTCCCCTTTCCCTGCAGTGACACCTCTGTGGTGTCATTGACCTAATTATATCTTGTGCCGAACTGAGATTTAGAAGCCAAGCATTTGAGAGATCTCACAATTGTTTTCACAGAATGGATGGATGAGTCAATTAACTCGTCTGTGCTTTGGTTTCTCTTTAGAAACATGAGAGTAATGTTACATCCCCTAGTGGCAAAGATGCAATACATTGAGATTTATTTAGCTAGTGCACTGGGTAGATCTTGGAAACATGATGGGTAAACTGGCGGCTCATTTTGGGGTTTCCTTACCTTTGAAATACCATCTAGCCCATAAATAGCCTCTCCTTTGCGTTGCTCTCAGAGTAATTCAGAAAAGAGGTCAGTATAATTACCTTCATTCTTCAGATTGGGAAACAAACATATAGAGAGGAAGCAGCTTGGAAAGATCAGCCAGCAGGTCAGTAGGAAGCCAGAAGGAAAAATACTGATTTCTTGATCTTAGTGCACTGTCTTGAAGTTCAGTGCAGTTAGTCTGGGGAAAATAACCTGTTCTTAAAGCTGAGGCATGCTTTTACACCTACTAGAAATCTCTGGAGCAAAATGTTGTGCTCCAGCCTTTCCCCCTGTTTCCTGGCTGACTGTGCAAGTGGCAGTTCGGAGGAAATACCGATTGCAGTTATTCCATCTGGGATTAACTCCTCCTCTTTGGGGAGATAATGTTCTGTACTATTGGTGGCTTAATTAAGCCAGAATCAATCTTTCATTATAGGTATTAATCCTTGCACAACTTTTTTCTGGCACGCTTCAGGAATGTGAGGAAGCAAATCCTTCCCTGTTCTAGGAGGTCTTCTGTTAAAATGATGGTGCATCAGCATTCAACCCCTTTCACCAGGCTTCATTCAGATGGTGGGTAGAGGCTGTCCTGCCGGGTGTTGTGGGAGCTTAGCAACACTTACCAGGTCCAATTCTTTCTTAAGTTCTTCTGTCTTCTTTTTTTTCTTGTTGCCTTTCAAGTCTTTGTAGTTCTCTTCATCTCCTATCTCTGTTTTTTCTAGATCTTTTGTCCCGTTGATCTCAACTGAGTAAACATTGGACCTCTGTAAAAGAAATAAGGTTTTGGCATTGTTGTAGACATCTGCTGGGACTTGAAGGAAGCAGTACAAGTTACCACAAACAAGTTAAACTCTGACAAATCTTGTTTTTTTAGACAAGCTACAAATTGCTCCTGTCTCTTTCTCCTGGCAACTTAGAGTGCTAGTTCCTGTCTGACCTGGAGATCTCTCCAGCATCTGTTAACAGCAATGACAGTGACTGCTTTAGAGATGTGCAACACTTTTAGTAGTTTATGGTATAACGCAAATTGTGGGAATACTGCCCAGGATCCCAGCATTGCTAGTGAAAAACAGTAAGTCATTTATCAGCTCTAAGAAGAGATCAGTGTAAAAGCAAAAGATTTTTAAAAGGAAAGAGAAGGGAAAAATACTTACTGAGAACTTGCCTGTTCCTGGAGGTTTTTAGATACATGACTTCAAGATTTACTTTTTTTTTTTTTTTAATTAGAATTAACATTTCAACATTTATATTTACACATTTACACTCAATCATGTAGCAAGAAACAGAGGCAAACACCATACTGGTAGCCAAGGAGAAGCAAGTCTTTTCACATAGAGCTCAGTACTGACAGGGGTGAGCAAACTCTTCACTCATATTTGCCTGTCCAGTAGTAGGTGCAGGAAGGTGTTAACCTAGGGAACATCCTAAACCTCTGGCCATGTTTTTGCTTTTATTGATAACTTGGAGGTTGTGCTGCTTAATACTGTAGTCTGAAGGGCAAACTTCCTGTGTTGCTAACTTACCAGCTTCTATAATCATAACGTTCCAGATCCTAATTATCTTGTAAACGACATGCCATGCCTTGGAAGCACTATGGGCTGACCCCATTTCAGAGGCTTCCCTACAGAATAGCCATCAGAGCTCCACGAGGGCTGTACTGGATGTTATCTGGTGGTGTGCTGTTCTAGTGGGACAGATGAGCTTGCAGGCTGCTGGTGCCTGGCTAATGAGTACAGACACACTCTATGGGGCATTTGTCAGGGTTTGGACTCCTGCAGAGGTAGTATTTCAGATAAGTTGAGACTAGACATCTTAATTACATGCAAACCGGAGAGCTCAAGTCAAGGAAACAAGAAGAAAAGAAAAAGGATTGGGACATCTTATTACTTAATACTATTCTGAACTCAGAAGCGGCATCTTACCCTCGGATGCCCTTTAACTAGAGGAATGTTGAAATCTTGACATTTATCTTGAGGAAGGGAAAAGCTAAGAGCTGGTGAGTGGTTTGAAGAGTTAAAAGTCTGAAATCCTTTTCCTGAAGTACTTGCATTTGCTTGGTGAGACATATCCCAGATAAAGTGTATGTCTCTTACAAGTTCTATTTTTTCTACCTTGCTGAAGATTCACAATCTGGTTTATCTATTGGGATTTTTTCCTTCACTTTCCTCCTTCTCCTCCTCCTCCTCTCTTTAACTATCCCACCCAAAAATCTGTTCAGCTTTTCAAAAACAGATATCTATTGTAAGAACTCAGCAGATGGATAATAAAGAAAATTAATGAAGTTAGTAAAATCTATTGATTGTTTTTATGCATGATCTATGTTTAACCTTTAACATGCAAATTTTCATAAAAATCTCATATTTTGGCATTTGAAGAAAGGATAGTGTGCATGAAACTTGATTATGAAACTAGCCAGTCCTAGAATTCTTCCCTATCCAATCTGATCTCTTTACTTTTTAGTGTTGGTGCATAGCCATCTACAGTGAAAATTTTAGTCATTACACTGGATGTCCAACAGTGTCTAGTATTAGTTCCATTTTTGACTTATCTCATATTTATATTATACATATGTATGTACATATGTATATTAAAGATTAAATTAGTGCTTGTGTCCTGGAGAAGAAACACATATGCAGTAGCAGCAATTCTGTGAACAGTGTACTCACCTTGACCATCTTGGTGAGTTTGTTCCTTTCCTGATGGAGTGAAGCAGCCAAGCTAAAGTCTCTGGATGAAAAGCAAAAGCCCAACTGGAGAATAAAGCGTCTTGGAGGAGTTTTGGCTATTGGAGTGCAAAAGCTCACAGAGGTTGTAGCTCCCTCTCAGCTGGCAAGCAGATGTTAGCTGGAATCCTGCTTGCACTCCGGCATCCTTCAGGCAGGACAGGTTGGTTGTCCAAAGCCTGTGGAGAAAGAGCACTGTTTGCTAGTGCTTTATAAATCGGCATCTTGTGCTGCCACTCCACCCCTCCCCTTTCCAGGTCCAGCCCATCTTCTGTTTCACCTGTGGTAGGTGGAAAAATACCACAGTAATGGGCATGTGGGTTTCAGGTCAGATAGTTTCTAATTATTCCTTTGTAGCGTTTGCTCACAACTATGGACCAGGTGTGGTATTCATCTTGCTAGAAGCACAGCGTTTCCTTCAGAGACTTTCCAGCAGCGGACTCCCCTTATCATTTCCAGCTGTTGTGGCAGTGTATGGCGGGGTAAAGGAAGGCTGTGCACATTTTGTCTTGCCTCCTTACAGGATGTTCTGTTTGCCTGCCTAGGGTCCCTAGAAGTCAGATCCCTGCCCTGTTTAGGTACTAATGCAGATTTAGTGGAGAGGTGCTCCTTCAGGCCTCTTAGCTTGGAGTTCATTTTCAGTTGTTGCATTGCATTTGCTGTGCTTTTAACCTTCATGCTCAGCTGAAAAAAATACTTCCTGGTGCATTTGCAGCAAGAGCACTGACCTGAACAGCTTATTTAAGTTGTTTGTCTTGCACCAATTACCAGCTTCCATATAGGAGTGATAATGAATTTTATGACACTTTTGATACGTGGCATGTCTCATCACTTAGAAGTAAAGTTAACTTCTTTTCACCTCTGAAATTTAACTGATGAAAAGCTAAGTCAAACATGGTGAAAGATTTTCTCTACTTTAACATTATTTGGGAAGACTGTCTTTCACCTGTCTGACAGAACTGGTCTCACCAAACAACATAGCATTTCAGCAGTTGGTCTTTTACGTTATATAATTCATGAGCTTCAAATTGCATCATTTGAGATGCTGTGAGGTGCCCCAGTCACTAGCAGATGACTCAAACCGTGGTGAGAGATACAACACGTTAACGGAGATAACTGATGTTGACCGTTTCAAGCCATATGTATAAGCTGTTAGTGTAGGGCAGACAACCAAGAAACATCCTTTACTACTTCAACAGGAGCATGAATAAATTCATTCACTCACAGGCAGGTTTCCAGTGGTTCGAGTATCGTACCTCCTTAAAGGACACTTACATGAGAAAGCGAAGCTGTCTCCACTTCTCAGTTTATGCGTAATTGGTCTTTTTCCTTGGCATTCTTTAATCTTAGAATATTACGCAAGATGCAGAAGTGTGTCTGGAAAGGTTTCACATTCAGTTTCTGCTGTTTGTTGTACTGAGAACTGGATTGTGTCCTGGGGCTTGAATATGAACCTTTTCATATGTATATAAGTATTGGAGATTTCACAATATGTGCCATATGCGAGAGCAGTAACCTATTGACTGTATCCAGTGAATCTGACTGTGCCATGTGTTACCCGCGACTGAGATTGTCCTCTCTGCTGCTGGAAAAGGAATTAGAACAAGATGATCAAGAGGCATGTTTGACATCAAACTAGACTGCTGAGGCTGGAAGTGGGGGGATATGCGAAAGGACACATGGGCTTGGAAATAGGGAAATTGAATGCAGTTGCATTGTTCATCAGATGTGTTGGTAAAGACAGAGGGCTACAACATGTGGAAACAGGGCTAGCATACTTGTTCATTTACAGTTTTTAACTGGGAACTGAGTTTTCTAATCCAGGGAGAAGGAATAGCTGGTAGATGGAAAACAAGAATGTGTATCGTTATATATATCCCACTATTCACAGGTTTGTAAAAACAACTACCCTGTACTTCTAGTAATGGTTTGTGATTTAGAATGATACCTGGGTCATTTGGGCAGGTTTTGGATTTGTCTTCTGTAAATAATGACTGCTTTTGCCTGGGGACAACTGTTAGAAATGCAAAGTAGAGAAGTACCCCATCCACCCTCGTGTACATGGAATATTTATGCTGACACATCTGTCTTCTCAACGATATGTTTTGTAGGAGATTAATTGAACTGGGAAAGCCCCATAGACAGTAGCATAGCTTAACCATATTTACAAAGTATTGAGCTGGGTCTGCTGCTGACAAATGAACTGCATTAAGCTGTCAAGTTCAAAGTGCAAAATTGATGTTTGAAAAGTCCTGCGAAAAAAATTTAATTAATTTTGTCCGCTGAAGGGATTGTTTTCCTCTGAGTTACAAAGTAAAGATGAGAAGCACTTTAAAAAACCAAACCTCTTGTTCCCCATGAACCAACATAGCATGGTTGGCCAGAGTAATAACCCACTGCTGGGAGGAATTGTCCTTGTTAACAGAAGTCACTTGCCACTGATCGTGTGTTTTGTTATTTGGCGCTGCTGAAAAGGTTCCAGAAATAAAGCCCACATGAGAACCTGGCTGCAGTTCTGGATAATAAGTGCTTGTACACAGCTGAATCCTGGCAGTGAAGCTCTTGTGCCTTGGTTTGGCAAGACGTGGTATGTAGAGAGAGGAGTCTTCTCGGGTCTGTGCCAGAGAGCCATAATCGTCATGTGTGCTTCCAGTGTGTCTCAACATTCATAGCTGAGCCCTGTTTAGAAGGTAAAATGGATGAGTACTGCTCTGATTTCTAAACATCAGTCTAGAAAAGTAATGCGCCTCTTCTGAATTATTAGGTCTCTTACACTTCTTTACCAGAATTAAGACATATGTTGATCCTATTCTGAATCCCTTTATCTTTCTGCAAGTCCTGTACAAAGAGCACACTTTGCTGTTGTTTATCATACAGAGTCCACATTTCTCAACTCTTAGTGTGAGAAGACTGCAGGTTGCTGGTACCTGTGCTCAGATTCTGAAATTCGTTCAGGTTGTGAAGCAGAGGTGTGAAAATGTTTGTAAGGGCTTTTGGAGCAAGGAGAACGCAATGCATTTGCCTGGGATGTGTCTGTAGAGCTTTGCTGTGTTATGTATATGCCTCCTCTCCTGTATGTGGTGGGTCCTGCATCAGCAAAAATGTACCTGAGGATGCAGGAGTGGGTGGTAGATTTATACCTAAATTTGCTTTGCTGAGGTGTGGTGCAGGCTTGCTGCCTTTCCTCAGGGCGAGCCAGCAGAGGGAGCACAGCAGCCTCTGCGCTCAGTGCTTTCCTTCTTCATTCATTGCTTTCACACCAGCAAAAAGATTTCAGAGAACAGAGTCTGTATCTGTCTTGGTGTCCTAGCACTGGCCTGTCTCCAGTGATAGAGAAGTGTTTTGTTGTGGGGTTTTTTTTTCTTTTTCTTCATGGCCAAGGGTAAAACAAAACCTGAACTTCAGGTGGTAGTTTTATGGTGCTGAAATCATCTTTCAAAGGTGGGATAGAGCTGCAGATGAGCTAGGCATGTCCTGGCAGGTATGCACACGAGCTGTATGATTTCCTTGTCCTTTAAGGAGTTTTTAAAACAAGACTTTGCAGCCAGCTGTCTCCAGTAGCAGGCAACCTGTTAGTGAAGGGGCTGAGAATGTATTCTGGGTCTAGCCATCAGCAAAGGTGGAAAGTTTTCAGGATTCCTTGTTTCCTTACTCAGTGGAGAGGAGAAGCTCCATTCTCAGCAGAGGAAAAAGCTAGTGCTAAATCTTACCCTTTTTTTTTCTTCTTAGTTTAACCCAAAGATGTCAAACTGTAATTCACAGGCCACAAGTGATGAACCAAGCACTTACATAGAGGTCTCAGGAGCCACATTCAAAGAAAGCTGAGGCGGTATTTTGACCCTGGTAATTTAAGCATCGGTTATAAGCCACTCCTTGTCTGAGTGCCTACAGCATTCATCTTCCCATGATCAGGGAATTGCACGTTCTGTTTTACACAGTCCTGTACGGAGTTCATGGAAAGGTATATTTCTGTGCTTTTTTCTGATTTTCCTTTCTTGTTAATCAAAGATGAGTCAGAAATTATGAGGAGCAATAGGCTTAATTCCCAGCTTTTTAAATGGTGAGCTGCAGTGTGCCTCGCTATAAATACCGTGCTGACATGGTATCCCTGGGGACTTGTCACAGTCACCACAGCTGTAGTCTGTTTCAGGGAAAGTTTTATCTCAATTCTGCAAAAGGATTTGGCCTTTTGAAGCTAATGTACTGCTGAGGTAGGTTTTGTGTATCCGCAAAGATCTAACACGGATGAAATGTACCATTTCAAATATATAGATTTCAGTGTGTCACTCATTTCTTCACACCACCTGAAGAAGAGCTAGTTAGGCATGGGGGAAGGGACTGGTCTTCTCATCTCCAGTCCTTGTTTACAGATTTTTTACTTAGATTTCTCCAATAATACATTCATTTGTATTCTGTCACTTTCTGATGTAGAGAACTGCTCCTTCAAACCATGTCAACAAGGATCATCAAGATGTCATGGCTGTCTCTAGTATCTAAAGTAATCCTGGGTTACCTGAAATAGTGATACAGAGGTGTGTCTGTCGGGGCGTGCTGTCAACTGCTGAGCTAGCTGCTCCCTGCCTAAAGAAAGCTGAAAAAGATTAGACGTAAAATTTGCACATTTCTTGTGAAGGGGGTTGGGGAAAATGTTACTTAGAACCAACCTTCTTGTTGATATTTTCTGTCTCTGCAGAAGAAAACAGAAGCCACAAGTGAGTCATGGTATCTAGGACTTTGTTATTCTTCTTGATATTTTATCTTCCTGGTTCCTAGTGCTATTAATATGAACCATTGCAGAGTTCATATTGAACGTGGTATAAAAACAATACGGAAAAATGATCTTCTTTCTCTTTGTAACTTCCTGGGGCTGTGGAAATGTACAGTCAAGACTAGAAGTTGGTGCGGAAACACAGTATAACTTTCATCTTTAAACGGATGGTAAGGCAGAGGTATGTTTGCCCGGACGCACCTATGCAAATGCAGGCGAGGAAGCTCTGGGGTAGCCTCACTTGTGAGATACGTGGTATGTGTGTTACATGTTTGAAGTCAAGCTGTCTAGAAACAGCAGTCACCAAAGGTTTCCATGCACAGCCTCTGGAAGGGGGTTGTCCATTATTTGTCAAAAGTCATTTTGAATGGTCAAGAATTATTTCCTAATTGCATGCAGAAACAGAGTAGGCATTGCTCGGCAAAGATGCTCTTTTGCTTAGAAAATTTTGGACCTGTGGCTTTCGGGGGTTTTTTTATGATGAAAAATAGGTCATCGCACTGATGTGACTGCACAAGCAATTGACAACTGATACAGAGGGACTGGATGTTGACTAGCAAGTTAATTCTCATTGGGAGATGGCTGAGGTGCCACAGCCAGATGTTTATGGTCTGGATGACCTCTATTGGAAAGTGATTAAAAATGAGTCAGTTGGTTGAATGTGGGTCATTCAAAGAGATGATCCTTTTTTTTTACACTGTGATGTCCTCGCATTGCTGCCATGTCACCCGAGAGGTCTGCTAACTGAAAATGACAGTTTGTGAGCACAGAATCGGCGAGTGTTTCAGCTGAGAATGCCAAGATGCTGGCTCACAGCTTGCAACAGCTGCTAGCAGAGCAAGTCAGGATCTTTAGTCACAGCTTGCAAAGCCGAAGGCTGAGACTGACAAAGTGATGGATCATGGTTTACAAGAGCTGACAGCCAGCAACCATCACTCTGATACAGATTGACCTCTCTGGTATTTCCATCTGTAACAATGGTAGCAGATCTGCAGGCAGGAAGCAAAATTTAAATGCCCAATAGTTGGAAAGGATATTGAAAACTGTGGCTTAGTGGAAGAAAAGAGTAAACCATGTTTAAAAATGACTGGCTTAAAACCATTTTTTAATTTTACCTTTGCATTTTTGCCTTCCCAGGAAAGTGGGTGGATTGCATAGAGCTGCTACCAGAGCAGGCAAGGTGGAAGGCATCTGTTTGAAGCATTTAATAGAGAATGCTGTGTCCACCTCCTTTCTTTCTTCATTTATGTGCAATACCTTTGCAGTGGAATTCTGTTGGCTGCTTTAAAAGGTGGGGAGGGAAGGAGAGCATTCTCTACTCACTTCTTCATTCCTTTGAGATATTTCAGCAAATCTGTATGTATTTCATTTTTCATTTGTATTTCCTTTGGAAACTCTGTCCTCTCGCAATAGTGGTCACATTTGTGTCCTTGGGCAAAATTCAGAAAAGGCTTCAGGGATGAGAGAAAATGGTCTTGAAATAGTTCAAGGTGTTACACAACTGGGATGTCTGAGCTATGATATGAAGTTGTAAACAGGATTTTACCTGTGGAATTTGAAAATCACGTGGGTTTGTACGCAGCCCAGAGCAGTGTGAAATCTTACCCATACAGACCTTGTACTCAACCTTGTACAGAAAGCACTTAGGGTCAAGAGAAACTTGCTGCATATTTGTTAAAGCCCCGTGAAGGGGCTGGGCCAGGTCTCCATGCCCTTACTGCCAGCGTGTCTGCTTTGGTCCCACACCATCCTTTGTGCTTGTAGTCCAGGGTCTCACTTCAGAGTGACACAGGCGGTCTGAGATGTTGCAGGTGGGAGATGAGCAGTTTGAAAGGTAAAATGCAGAATTAGGGACAGTGCTGGTGCTGTGACATCGGGCCATTGCACAATGAGCGTAAGAAATGCACAGTGCCAGTTCTCACTAGTTTCTGAAAGGCCAGCTATTTTGGTTGTGCACTGCTAAGGTAAGATGCTTGTGCTTCTGCCAAAACACAGAAAATCATGATGAAAACTGGCCCTGCCCACTTAGCTCCGCTCCATCCAGACAAAGAGGAAATTTTACATGCTGAACATCCTCATGCATGGAGTGGTGGCCTTGAGGGAGCAATGGCCATAAAGAGAGGAAGGAGCCTTTGTGCCTTCTACAAAGCCAGCACGAGAGAGGTGCCCTGCCTCTGCCTGCACCGTTGCCGTCGCCTCCCCGTACACCAACACTGAGCATCTCCCTGTACGTGGGCAGAGTTTCACCGTGTGCCTGTCAGTCTTGGGGCAGTTAATCCTGTAGGAAAATCCAACCTCACCTTTCACCTACTTTCCTCTTGGGAAAATGCCCTTGACTTTGATTTACATGGGATATTGTTTGACTGCTGTTGAGAACCAGTCCAACCGCTCGTTCGATGCAAAAGAATTAAGTCAGTTATGTAAGAAATATGGGAAGTTATAGGATTGAGGCCTGGCTAGTAATGAATTTGCTAGTTTTCACAGTCTGACTTTGGAAATGGCTTGGGATAGCATGGTTAATGTTTTGCATTGTGATGGACAAAGAAATGCAAAGTTTTATTAGATGCAAGATGTACTTGAGTGTTCTGTAGTTTTAGTGCACTGATGGAATAGGCTGGGCTCACAGCATTATTGTGTGAAGTGATGCAGAGAGGACCACCGTTTGCTGGGGGCATCAGTCTGTTGTAGGGTTTTTATAGCCGGTGGGCCCCACAATCTGAGTGCTTCCAGAGGAAAATCAATAACAGTGCTAAGGTCCCAGCAAAAGGATGAGACCTGAGTTTTCTGCTTACTTGATTTGTGTGTGTCCCTTCCCCGTATAATTTGTTTGATAGCTGCAAAACATAGCAAGGTGTCCTAGTACAAAATTGCCTAGGATGGGGTGCAGCTCATCTAATTGAACTCTGAGGCTACGCTAGTCACTCAGGTTGTCTTTACAGCCAAAAGGAAGGAAGAAGCACCTCCAGACAGCAATTCATCTCATTCATGTTAGGCGCATATGAGATCATAATTACCCTGTAGAGGCATGCTGTTCTCTGCCTGCAAAATAGAGCAGCCTGGAAGAATACCTCAGATGAAATACATAGCTTTTAGGGGTGATGATGAATCCTATCCTTAGGAACAAATGCATATAGATGAGTCCAGATGACATGGTTTAAATAATAAAACAAGCGTTTCCCAAGCTTGCACTGTTTGGATTTGGCTTTTGTGTACAGGCATGTCTGAACTAGTCACAGATGTGAGCGTGAGTAGTCCTTGGGCTTCCTTTCAACACATTTTGCTGGGATTTGGGCTTCAGTCGGTCATGCTGATTTGCCATGGAGAAATACTTGCTGTTAATGCTGATTTTTAACAAAAGAAGATATTGCAAGTCCCATCAAGTTTTGTTTTAAGAGTCAATTATTTTGAATGTGTCTGGGGTGAGATGATGTGTGAAAAAGCTACCTATGAATGAAAGGCTCCCTATGTCACCAAAGCCATGGTCAATACGGAAAGTTCTTTGATGAGTAAGTAGGTGGTGGCTGAGATCTATCCTGAGTTACATGTGGGTAAGCACAATGTTAGTATAGGCAAGTACATGAGCTGAAATAGCCAGGCAATAGCCTGTGCTTTTGACAAGAGGGAAAATAAATTGGGTCCTTTTGGTGGTGGATCTGACCCAAGTGGTTTCCAGGATCCAGGAGGTCGTTCCTCTGCTGGGACAAATGCCATGTGCTCCGTGTCATTCTCTGGAAGGGGAAGAGAGGAATCAAAAGTGAACACAGTTGTAGGAGATGCTCTGAATTTAATAACTGATAACCCTGTGAAAAGATGGACAAAGCAGGGGATAACTGGGACATCCTGTCAGATGAGCTTTAGTGCTTCTTCCTTGCTGCTGTCCTTGCAGCACGAGTACTGGGGGCATGCGAAGTGTTGAACCTGAGCTTCGTGCTTTGGAAGCCAATTTTGATGTATTGTGATGCTCCTATTCCAGGCACTATCCAGGACAGCATGGGGGAGACGGGGTGTCCTAGCAAAGCTACACCCCGCAGCAGGAGGCAGGCAGGGCAGAGACTGCCAGAGTGCTGGCAAAAGAGCTAGCTCCAGAGCTGGAAACAGCATAATCACATCAGCACTGTGCTTGTGTTAATAAGCTCTGCTGCATCATGGTGGTAATTGGTATTTGCATAGCACTTTGCAAATATGAAAGCATTGCTTAAATGCAAATGATAAATAGGTTGGCTTCCAGATTGCCTGCATAGCTTGTCCTCTCTGCTAATTAGGTAGTTAGGCATTTGATATGAATGGAAAATAAAGGATTGACTCAAGTATCTTTTATACAGTTTGGTTCTGACTAGACAGGCTTATTCCTCATCAAATGTGTAGATGGGCTGTGAAGCCACGTGAGCTCAGAGAACTCTTAGTAAAGGAACACGCAGCATTTTGGGATCTTGGTTCCACGAGGTGCCTTAAAAGCCATGGAAGTAGCCATACCCTGGTTTACTTAATGTGAGCCGTTGTGTGATGGGATTTAGAGCGCTTAGTGCCGTAATGCTAGCTTTACTTGTGAGGTTTCCATCCTTCTTGTTCTCCATGAGAATTTAAATTTGGGAGTTTGTGTGGCTTGGTTACTGGCTTGGGGTTTTACTGGATGCTAGCCATGTGCTTTTTAGCAATAGTAAACTCTGTCTTTGTCTTCTCGTGTAGTTGTTTTAAATTGTAGTGCAATTTTGGCAGGCAGTACAGTATACACAGATAATGTATTCGGGATGACTAGAAAAATTCTAAAATGTGTACTATTCCTCTTTCCTATGGAAACTGTAATTATGGCAAATTAAAATACATGAGTTAGTGTTTTCTTCCTTGGAAGAGAAGTCAGATACTTTTATATTTCACATGCACATAATAATACTTTCTTTTTAGCTATTTCAGAACCCTGAAAATTGACACTACATGGCAAAATGAGGCTTTGTATTTATAGCATGTAGGAGTTTAGGCTGCTGCATGATTTGGAAATAGATTGCTCTTTAACATAGTGTATTTTAAGATTAATAATTTCAGAAGTTTCTGAGCATCCATTCAAGAGAGCAGCTCCTTGGAACAACGTCTATTTTTATCAGCTTATTGCACAAAATCAGCATTGCATTCCAATATTACTGTCTTGCGGTATCATCATAAAGTATATTATTCAGCAGCTGAAGTGATACTGCAAAATGAGTATCATCACAAAGTGAATGCATGTGAAACCACACATCAGAAAGGAAGAATTATATGCTATGCTAGTAGGAAACAATGACTAAAAGACAATAGTGAAACGGTTTTGCAAAGGCCACCAAAGTTCAGAAAGGGAAAATAGCATCATAAAGAAAATCAGTCTTAATAAATTACCAGTCCTCTGGGAATTGTCTTGTACTCTGAAAAGTAGTTCTGTGTTTTTTCTTTTCACCGGGGTGATTAATGGACCTATTCTGCCAAAGGTAGCATGTTTAAGCAAAACGTAAGCACTAAAAGTGAAAGCTTAGTGTTTTTTGCAGCTGCCCATCGTGAAATTGGGTTCTCTAAGGAAGATGCAAAAATTAGAATACTTGCAAAGGAAGCTGGACCAATGAAATAAAGCAGTTTAATTTTGATCTATTAGAGAAAACTGGAAGCACACCAGAAAGATATATTATCCCCAGATAAGCTCCTTGCTTATGCCTTTTCCCCCAAAATCATCTCCGCTACATTAATCACTTGACTGTGGAATTAAAATTAGGAGCACTGCAGTTTTTCCCTCTAAGCAGAGATTCAGTCTCCTGCTCTGAATTGCCCGGTAAGGTTCTGCCTTTCTCCCTGGGATCTATGAAACCTAGCATACTAACAGGATAAGTTTATCTCTTGTGGCTTGAAAGTGCTGTTGGTCAGTACCCACTTCCCACGCCTCTGACAAAAATGCCATCTGCCTTCAGACACCTCCCTGTCTGTTATCAGCTTCCTGATAACTTGCTGTATGATGGTGCCTGTTGCAAAAAAAGCTTTAACCTAATATAGTATCTAATTTTTCAGCTGAAAATAATTTGTCCTACCCAATATTTGGACGTACTGTTTGCCGGTTAAAAATTCTGAATGCCAGTTCCCCTTTGGCAGATGTTGGAGCATCACCACTGAACTCTTCAGTGCACGAGAGAGGAAAGCCAGGCATGCGTCCAGAGTTTCGAGGTGAATCAACCCAATTCCCATTAGCTTTGCTGAAGGTAGTGCTTTTAAGCTTTTAAGCCACATGGGTGGTTTTCCTCCTCCAGGACGTGTCGGTGATGGCCTTTCGATTTACACAAGCCCTACTACCCAGGAAGAACAAGTTGTAAATCAGTACTTGAGAAGTGTGAAAGGAATTAATCCCTTTTCTGTTGAAGCAGGTGGCACATAGTGGTCTATCAGGTACACTGTTCTGGATCAACGTATGATTTACATATGCTTGTCTTCCTCATGGAGATGAGTCAGAGGCTAAAGACTGAGGAACTGAGTTTCTGTTTTAAGTTGCTATATGTTCTTGATTTCTCCTGAGAAGGAGACAGCAGGAACTGAATGTTTTATCACTCATATCTCAAATTATAATCTGTGGGATGGAGAGTATCAGGTTCATGAGTCTAGACTGCAGCAAGCCAACCCAATAACGGCCAAACATTGCCCAGTTGCTGGGGGTAGAGAGACTCCGCTTCCCCTCTGGCTGGCACCGTTCCCATCCCTTTGGTGTTGTCTCTGCTGCACTTCCTGACATCATTTCTCCTTTTATACTTCTAGCCTGTTAAACACTCTTTAGCTGCAGGTTTTGCTTTGTCTAGTGCTCTGTTCCTGCAGTGCAACACCCTGGTCTGTCAGCCGTTATTTACAATCTGAAGGTAGGTTCTGAATCTCTGAAACTGCCCATCGTGTGATTTGATTGCCAGGACCATGGAAGTACTGCCTGCGCAAAACGTGTTGCTTGCAATTGTATAGATGCCTTGGAAATACGAGTGCTGTGACCATACAAAGTCTATTAGGTGGACAGAGATGCTTTTGCAGTCATGGTAAGCTTGAAATGCATTTTTCCTGGATTTTTCCTTTAGCAAAAAAGCTGGCTGTAATATTAGTGTATTGGACAGGAGAAGGAGCTTTCATTGTTGCATGTTACGTCATTGGTTTTGATTAATTCCTTGGGTTTTGTGAGAGTGTGGGGTGTCGTTGCATTAGAGAGCATGTTTATAGAGACAATCCACTTATCAGGCCAAGAGCACGTTCTCTCTCTACTAGACAGCAAAGCAGTTATTTCCTTACTGGGAGAGATAATAAGGGATAGCCTAACCCGGAGGTACAGGGG
The DNA here is from genome assembly GCF_000699245.1 of Pterocles gutturalis. Classification (NCBI taxonomy): domain Eukaryota; kingdom Metazoa; phylum Chordata; class Aves; order Pterocliformes; family Pteroclidae; genus Pterocles; species Pterocles gutturalis. Next base: position 10,575 of record NW_010110046.1, on the reverse strand, counting down.
AGGGCATGGCATGAAGCTGACAAGATCAGAAACAAAAGTAGAAGCAGGAGATGAAAAATACATTTATTGAAGAATGGCTGCAAAATACAAGTGATCTTCTGCAGCAACTCATTCATCAAGGGAATTTGGCCTTGCCTCACTCTAATCTAAATTGAATCTAATTTAGATTCCAAGCGAGGGATGGGAATCCTTTCCTGAACCAAAACAAGCCTTGCCACCTCCTACCTTTTCATTAGTCATTCCTTAATTTGTTTGAGTTTGTTATGTAGGACACTCAGGAAGAATAGCTTAAAGCTGTGTGTGCCTGTGCTAAATCTGATGTTATAATCACTGCTTTGCTGTACATTGGGTTGATTTTTGATGCAGTTGCAGCACCCAGAGATAGTAACATGCCTCTGCCTGGGGCCCCCAGGAACTTGGGCGTGAACATCTTTCTCTTCTTTCGTGAGCGCTGAATTAATTGCACTGCTGCTTGACATAGTCTGAGGGAGTCCACTATAGCCTTGGGCTCAAGCAGTTTCTCTGGTTTTTCATTCTAAAAATCAGCTCTGCTCATGCCTACATACATCGGTCAAAACCATCCTGGAAGAAGGGACTTGGAGATAATTTTCTTCATTTTTGAAGTATCATGCTTGCTGACCTCCTTTCTGTTCTTACATTATACGCTGATAAACAGCAAAATTTGGGCTCCTAGTCTGTGCATGTCTGGGAAGACGAAATGGCATAATTCCTTCCCTGAGGCTTGTCAGGACTCCCAGCATCTGAACCAAGGTTCAGACAGTGCTTGGGGCCATGGCAGCAAACAGCCTTTATTCAGTACTCGATTGCTGATTCCCTTTTAAAGTGTGCACCGTATTTTTTCTGAGACTATTTTGCTGAGGAGTGAGAGGTGATGAGATTTGGGCATTGATTCCAATAGAGATTTCTGCAACACAGGCATGGCAGGATGCTGCCTTGGACCATGCCCCAAACCATCATACCGGCTTATCATTTTTCAAATCCCTGCTTGATTCTTTGACATGTACTCCTCAGTGTCTCACCTCCCTTGCTCCCAGAAACCCATCCCAGTTCTGAGGTGTTTGCTTCGCTGCCTTTCAGAAAACTCCTGTGATCCTGTGGGTATGTGCTCCGTAGTCTGGCCACTCAGTGCCATCTATCCTGTCGTACCTACACGTAGAGTTCCCATACAACTAATTTGTCTCCTGATTCTGAACAACATGTGTAGATCCGAACAAAGTCGTGGGCTGAGCAGGTTGTTACGCCCCAAGTGTAAAGAGGTTAGATGGAAGTTCAGGACGTGGACAAAACCTGCCTGCAAGCAGTGAGAGAGAGCACTGCTTTGGGGAATGAGAAGGTTGAGTGGCTAAACAGGGATGGTGAGATTGGTTTGGATGAAATTTGGGGGGAAAGAGAATAAATGATGGAGTTGGGGGGACAGCTCTTGAGAATTTGCTGGAAGAAAAAGCATATTATTAATTTCCCTGAAGAACTGAAGGTATGAAAAATGTTAAACATTTACACCGAACCAGAGTGTCTGTAGTTTATATATGCGACAGCAAGTTTTCTGCCATCTCTATCTTAATGCTCATCAGGACTGCACGCCCTATTTTAGTATTGTTTGCAGGTTTGTACTTGCCGGCCTCCTTATGGAAAGCACTCTGAGCCACGTGAGATAGGTGGGTGATAAAATGCTTAGTAGCAACCAGCTGGTAATGGGATTAAGGATTGTGGAAATGCTGCTTCCTTCCCACTTCCGAGAACTGCACCAAAAAACAAGAACCTCCGTCGCATGTGAACTGCACTCTAGACCGCTTGAGGCAAGGGCTGGGAAGCTTTGTTCTGGTTGCAGTAGGAATTCCAGTCGAAACCAAGACTGGGTTGGCCTCATTAGAGCAGGACACAGGCGGCAAAACATCTCCTTTCCCAAGATTCCTTTCTGGTTGCTGAGGGTGAGTATTGGGGTCTGCTATTTAATGCATCCAGTCACTTTTTGAGATCCAATAATCGTGCTGTCTTCTCCTGCAACCTGCTTTAGTGTGATGCCTTGCACTCTCTTCTGATGTTTTTTCTCTGAAGTTTTCTCTCAGCTGCTGCTCAGCACTTTGATGCAGCTTAGTGCATACATGTCTGATGATATTACCATTTTATTACATTTTGAGCTAAAAAGAATTTGCAGTTTGGTATTTAGGGAGATTGGAATTGAAACTGACTGATGCTTTTCTAATTCTTAATAATTACACTGGGGGGGGAGGTCAGCAACAAATTTTATTATTTTTCAACAAAGCGTTTTAATAAATAATTTTAAAACAGCTGGAAATTTTTAAAAAGCAACTAACAGTCTTAACATAATAAATGTCATGCCGATAAATGGCAGGTGGTACTTCCCTTGCTAAGCCCAAGTAGACTGGGCCAGAGAAGGTTGCAGTCTGAGGGCTGTTTGTGTGGGCTTTTCAAATTGTAACGTCTTTTATTTTCTGTGATAGGCTTTCCATGTGACCAGGAAATGCTGCCCTTTGGTGACAGTGCCAATACTCGGATCAAAACTAGAACAAGTCAAGGAGATAGCTCCTTCCTTCAGCGGGACATTTGTCTGTGTTACGTTCTCCAAATGTAATCGGAAGACTTGAAACTTCTAAGCCAGCATTTTGGCTTTGAGACTGAAATAACACACAGGAAAATCCATATGCTGCTGGAAATGTTCCTGGCTGTGTTAGATCTTCCTTACCAATCTAAGCCTGCCTTTGGAAATGTGCCGTGGATTCCCAGGCTCGTGTTTGGTGCAGCTCTGGAAAACAGTAAATTAGCAGAACATTGAGTGAGTTTATAGAGAATTGTAGTTATTTGCATATTTCATAATTTGAAAATCATTAAATGCAAATGAATTAATGCCCCAAGAAGGAAAAGTATGGGAAAAGGAAGGAAAAAAACCAGAAACATTTCATTCTGAGATATCGCCGAGAGGAAAGCTGATTTTATTACCGGATTTCAGCCAGTCAAGGACTCTGAAGTTAAAATGGAAAAAGTTGGTTTAGTCTACATTTACTAGCCTGAGGTGGCTAACCTTTACCGTCAAAAGAGTAGGCTCTTGTGCACTGGCCTCTTCTGTACCTGCCTTTCCTGGTGTTTGCTGCTTGGGACAACAATGAAGGTATGGGGGTCAGTGATGGGGCGGAGGCTGCGTGACCTGGCCATTAAAACGGGAAACAGGAAGGGCCCTCACCTCAACCCCAGATTTAATCTGTGGCCTTGAACAAATCACTTCGCCTGAATCTACCACTGTTCCCACTCTTCCTCGTGGGAGGGAGGATTTGACACCTCATGGGTTCAGATGTTCAAAGACTTTATTAGGTTATGGATGAATAGGTCTGCAGCACCCACTGAAATCAGAAGTAGGTGCAGAATTGACCTTAGTTCACTGTATTGTCTTTCAAATTCTACATTTATGGACCCCGCAGTAGTTGGGAAAAGAAAATCGTACTTAATACTCTGTTACACTTTAGGAGCACTTTGGCATCTTAGAGAAAGCACGTTTCTTTCTAAATTGAAATAAGCTTCCAGCCTTTGTTGAGGATGTGTGAAATTTTATTTCTGCCTCAGAAATAGCCTCATGCTTGTGCCTTCAGTATGTCGCACTGATGTGCTTTATCTCTTCATTTCCTAGAGAAACAAGCAGTTGTGTTTACATTGTATGACCAAAGCAGTAACTAGCTGCTGTAGAATACTGTGAGCATCCAGGGTGCGTGAATGATCAGAATTTAATACCTCAGGTACTGTTAGGGGCCGGTACCTGGTGTAATGCCACTGGAATGGAAAAGATCGTGCCACTGCTCATTCCATCTCATTCTTACTGGGTATTTGTGACCATGTGGATGGCTTACAACATAACTGCTTTTATACAGAGGGATATATATGTGTCTCTGTAAGTGGAATATGTATGCATAGTGTTCTTCTGTATAGCGTTCTCTCTCTGGTACAATTAGCGTGACTCCTTGTCAAGAAATCAGTTGTTATCACTGGATAATTGTACCTGGACAAGGATGCTGTGATGATTAATCTATACAAATATAAAAGAAAAAGAGATTATAGTCCAAGTGGTTTCCTGTTTCGATTTTTGAAATGTATGCATAAGAATAACAATAACGAAAATGTTATGTAAGTTGCAGATGAAACTTAATTCTCTTCAGAACAGCAAGCTTCTCTCTCAATAACAAATGCCTCTCCTTTTTTTTTTTTTTTTTACTAGGAAGTGGTGCTCATAATAACAGCCTTTTGGAGGCATTGTGCCGACGCTCTGTATTTCTGCATGTGTGAGAGCGATCGGGGAGTGTACATCAACAGTGTCTCTTGTTCTTGAGTTGGACAGCCCCAGCTCCAACACTAGCAGGAAACTGTTTCTGTTTCCAAAGTAAGTACCATCCAAAAGTTGGGGTTGGTTTTGTTCAGTATTGAGAGTGGGCAGGTAACAATGGCACCTGGACATTAAGCCCAGCACTCTTGAATTTGATTCATCCTCCATGTGTTGCTGGCAGGTGGCACTGATTTTCAGTCCTTGCCAAACACAGGCTTGAGCTGATGACCTGGTTTCAGCTGACCTTGAAATAAGCAACCTGTGTGACCTTCAAGCAATTACGTGACTCAGATAGCTGGCTGTGCTTTTGTTTGCATTCAAGGGCTGCTGGTGGAACTGAATTACTCCCTGTGCCTTACAGCTTGTCCGATTCACAGACATGTTTTGATTTCTTATTATTTATCTTAAAGAACCGGCTGATATCTGGCAGGAACACACGGCAATCTGTACCTGATATCAGCAGTTATGGATTTATTCTTCACAGAGCATTGGGGTTTTTAATTATAGCTAAAGCCAGTGTTTTATATAGCCTGTAGTTTCTTATAAAAAGTAATGACTCACTGTATTCGGTTACTGCAAGCAATACAGTCTATTTTTGTGTAGCATCCTCTCTGCTCAGTGTAAACCACCTGATCTTTGGAGGCACCATGGAGCAGAGGAAGTGCCCATGAACTGGGCAGTGAGAGAGGACGAGGGCAGGTAAGGTTGGCAAGGCACAGGCAAAGCAGAATGACAGAGAAAGAATGGCTCTGCGAGGAGCAGAGTCGAGCAGGGCAAAGAGGTGAAGCAGGAGGAGGAAGGGAGAGGGGGAAGGCAAGGCGAGAGTGTGGAGTGGAGTTGGTACTGTATTCCAGGATTTAGTCTGGAGAGGAATTTCTGCATCCCTCTTGCTTTTATTGTGTCACAGAAATCTAATTCTGAAGTCCATATCGAGATTGTGCATCACTTAAGTCCTTTATGGCCAAATACTTTTAGAATTTGACAGGGACCAACAGAAGAGCTATTCTGTCGTGGGACAGCAAGGCTACGCTGAGCTCTTAGTCCAGCTTTTGTAAAGCATCTTGTGTGTCACGGAGACTCTCTGAGGTGTCTAATTAACAGTAATAACATCAGTTGACAAGTGGAGGCAGCTAGAAAGACGGGGAGAACACAGGAACAGTGACACGGTTTCTCGAAGGTCAGCGTTGCCTGGAAGATGTCTCCGGATGGAGGAGCCTGGCTTTACCCGCGGCGATGCAGAGGGGACAGCGCTATCTGCCGGATCTGCAGCAACGGTGCCACGGGTGTTGGATTGCACAGCCCAGCACCAGGCATGTTTTACCTCCTGGTCACAACACACACTTACATACGTTTGTAGACACGCACGCGTGTGCATACGTGTTCTGTCTCTCCTTCCCCACCTTGGGATTTCTCCATGTCATCTCTCCCTTCCTGTACAGTATTCAGCCCCTGGCTGGAAACCTAGATTACTCTGAATTTGTTGGGGTTTTTTTTCTGATTGTTTGTTTAATAATATTAAAAATAACTCCTAAAAGTAAGCAAAGTATAGCAGAACACCTAGCCAGGAGAAGGTGCCTGCTTAGACAGTAAAGAGATAGCAAGGAATTCCCTTTGAAAAATGGTGGTTTTGAAGGAGAAAGTGTTATTTTTCAGATTCAAAGCTCTCTGTAATTTCTGCTATTTTACACAGCGCCCTTGAATTTGACCGGGGAGATTTTCCTCACTGTCAGAAGACAAAAGACCTTTTGATTCTGTCGTACTGAAACTGGAAAATATATTTCTCCTTTCTCTTGCATGATGTCTAATGTGTTACGTATGTGCTTGTCATTTTAGATGAAAGGCATTGACAATTGCGCTGCTAGGAGGAGAAGGCTGGAAAGTCACAGATGGAAAGTGTAGAACATAGCCAAAGACCAAAAATATTTATCTTTCACAATGGGAGACTTGATTCTGCAAGATAATAAGTATACCTGACCAAACATCTCCAGTACAAAAAAAAGTCTCTTGGAATCCTTTGTATTTCCTGGACTCCTGTGAAAACAAACCACCCTCGAGAAGCAGCCCAGAGCTTTTCCTCTAGGGTATTTGGAAATGAACTTAAAGGCATATGCCTGTGTTTATTGACAGCTGTGAGGAGATTCAGCCTTGTTCACCGTGCAAGGAAAAAAGCAGCAGCTAGGACTTTAATCCAGCCAAGGTAAGACAGTGACACTTACTGAACAAGCTTTTCTTTACAAAGATGCAATCATCGCACGGTGCTGAGATAATTGATGCATTGGCGTGTTTTACTAGCAGTATGAATTCAGAAATTAAATGAGCGAATGTGAATGACTATGTGTGGCAATCTGTCGTGCTAATGGATTTTCATCCACTGCTGAAGTGAATGAGCTGAAGAGAGGCCTAAAAGCCTGTCTGTGAAAGTGCCATCTCATTAGACTCCAGATTGGTGAAGCAGCCCTTTGGTTACAGCACACAAAGGCGTGCATATGGACTGCTTGATTTGATTGGCATTGAGTCCCAGAAAAAAACACTTCAAAAGTACCTGGACCCAGACCAGGGCTTAGAATTTCCAGGATGTATAGAATAACACATGTCTAAATATGGCCTGTATTAAAGGTCTGAAAAAATGTGTTTATTTAGTTGCTGTCCACAAAGTGTTAGCAACATGCAGGAATGTAGCTCAGTGCGTTTCTTGGACACAGAGGGGAGAATTTTCAGCCCAGCCTTCAGAGCGCACCTGCTGCTCCAAGGGATCCCAGTCCCCAGATCCTGCCAGTCCTCTGTGCATGCGCAGGCTGTGGCTTATGCAAGACTCTTCTGCATTTGAGGAAGTATTTCTCTGACAGGGAGCACTGCTATGAAAAGCATTAAGGGCTCACAGACAGCTCAGGCAGTCTGCTTGCCAGGGCAGTTACTTCTTGTTCACAGAGGGGAGGACTCTCTAATAGCCAGTCCTTCTCATTCTTAGTCCTGAAAGGAAAAGAATTCTTGGAGCGAAGGATACAGAGGCACGTTGAACAGCCTGTGTTTTCTCTGGGAGATAAGGATGGCAAAGGGACTGTGCCTTGTGGGTCCTCAGCACTGGGAACTGTGCATCAGCTGGAAATGTACAAATGCACAGATGTGGGAAGGGTATAGCTGGAGCTGTCTGCCGTGTAGAGTATACAGTGGGGATCCAGGTGTTGGCAAGTACATGGAGAATGCATTTTAAAACTTGAGTGTGAAAAAGAGAAAACTGAATGAGCTTTTATAGGCCTCCAGGCATGCTATAAAGGCAACTGGAGAAGTCTTCCCTTGCTATGGATTTCTGCAGAATGGTTTTTAAAGTGTGTGGGAAGGACACCTGTATCTATTAAATTCAACATTTTTCAGTTGGTATACATTATCCTGTATGACTTTTCTGCAAACCATTACTGATTTCATACTGGCTAGAGACTGCTCTGTAGGAGCAGCAGTGAGCAAGTATAAAGGGCATTCTCTTCCTTTTCACGCTCTTTCTTCCAGCACCTGTGCATGAGGGGATTGCGCTGCTGTTATTTGGTTGTCACACAGCTCTGGTGGCCTTGAGGTTGGGAGGGTTGTTGATCCCAGTGGTGGGTATGTGTTGGCTCCTGACAGTCAGGAGGGGCTGTGCAGGGAGCAAGCTTTGCTGATGTTTAGCTGCACAATAAAGAGGACATTTGCAGTGAAGTGAGCTGATGTGATTGTGGATGGCAGAAGCTGCTGAGACGGCTGTCACAGGGAGACCAGACATGCAGGGCTTGTGTTCCCACTCCCATAGCCTGGCCTGAGGACCATAAGAGTGAGGGACTGGGGGGGCAGGGTGCTGACATTATTTTTATCTCCCTGTCTTGTTGTGCCTGTGCAAAAGTGCCAGCCTCTTTTCTTTTTTTCTTTTCCCTGTGAAGCATTAACTGGGTGGGTTGCCATAGCAACCCCTGCATGATAAGTTGGGCTGCTTCTTGTAGCATTCAAGATTTCTCTCTCTCAACATTCAGTTCCCTTCACCATTTCCCCTGCTGTGACAAAATGGCCAAGAGCTTTGTGGTGCCGAGCATCCTGCACCCTAAGGGAATGCCTGTCCTCCAGCCTCCTTACTGGAGGCACCAGGGCTGTGTTAGGGCAAGCAAGGGCAGCTGTGCATCCCTGCATTGGATGGGGTTTGAAGAAGATGTGCTCTCCATCTCTTTTGCAGCACATTAGGGCTGAAAATTGAACCAGGCTTCCAATGTGGCATCCCATTTATTTGCAAATTTTCCTGAAGAGGGCTGGGCAGTGTTTGTTGCCTGTTCAAAACAGACACGTGGAGACATTGGAGTGGTTCCCAGCTAAGCCCTGCTCATAGCAAGAATGAAAGAATATTATCTTTTCATTCTAAAAGCATAGGAGAGAAAACCGTCTCTTTCTACCTGGGGGAGCACCAAGGCACCTGACAGCAGGGCTGTGCTAAGGCAGGAGTATAGAGGGTTGAAGGGTTGCTCAGTGGCTGCTGACCGAATCAGCACTGTAGAGCTGCTGCTTCCTCTTAATCCTCTCCAACTCTCTCTCCTCCCTGGCAGGATCCTCTGTAATAGATGTAATTAGAGCAGCCGTAGCACGAACAGTACAGCTCTGCTGATCTGTGTTCTGTGTTTGCTGGCAGTGCACCTGGCTTCCTGAGAACAGATGTGATTTCCACTGTACTTCATGAAACAGGTGGTTGTCAAATGAGATAGCTAGGGACATTGTCCAGTAGTTCCTGTGTCTATAAAAAACCCACCATCAGCACTTACCCGCCACGCATGGCCTTGGATTGTTCCAGAAGAGTTAGGAGCAAATCCTGTAGCTTAGCCTGTGCTTCCCTTTGTTAAGATTTTGTGAATGTAGCAAGGGGCAATGGGAGAAGAGCAAATGGCTTAATGTAGGAGGCTACGTCCTTCCATCATCTCTGGGTATCATGGCTCCCATTTTGTCTTCCTGTGGAGAAAAGTTGGATTTTATGATTTGGATATTCATGATGGATGGCTTCTAAGGGGGGGATTGGAAGTGTGTTGCTGGCACCTGCAGCCACTGATTCGCAAGCAGTCGGTCTCCATAGTCACACCATACATTAAATATGTGGTTTCTTTGATCAGTGTGCTGGTAAGAGTGCACATCAACCCAAATAAGCCTAGGAGCCGGAGGGGCCAGTGAGTGAAACCTGACCGCCAGCACGGAGGGAGTGTCGTGGCATTGGTCAGTCCCTGCTGTAATACTTCAGGGCTGCAAAGGTTTTGGGGTCACAGCCAGATGTGGGCTGGACCAGGGCAGAGTAACCTGTCCAGTCAGTGAAATGAAGCAGAACAAGGCTTTAGGAAGATGTCCTTAGCTAGGAATTACTTGGAGCTGTCACAGGAGGCTATATCGGCTGACGTGGAAGCAGCTGCTCTGTGTGTGGTTATTGGCAGATGATGAATGCAGCTTGCTGATACAAACACGATTAGATGATGTCTAGGAAAAATGTTGGCTGTCTTTGTTCTGTGCCTGCTTTGCTTAAGCAGTGTAGGGACTGGACTGCATGGGTGTTGGGAAGCCACGGAGCTGTGGCAGTGACACCGCTGGCAGTGTTGTGCCCAGCTAAAGGGCTCCGAGCTGGGGCTTTCGGATGGCTGCACATTTCTCTGTTTGTGTGGATCTTGCTGTGCACACTCTGAGTTTTGGCATGGCGAGTTGCTCACGTGTTGTTGTCTGACGGGGTTGAGCAGGTTGAATTCAATTGATTGTTCTGTTTATTGAGCTGACATCAGAGCAGATGCTTTAAAAAGAAGGGAGCACATTTAACAAGCACTGAATTTCTCTCCTGTCTGCCCACTGTGACCTTCAGAGTCGGAGAAGCCCTTCGGGGCACGGTGGCCGCGGTCCAAGATGAGAAAGCCCAGCCTGCTGCTGGCATGCAGCTCCTGGGAATCAGACTGGAACATGAGGAGAGAGGATTTCCCAGTATTTCCAGCTGTGACCTTCAGAGCTGGGCAAACAGTATTAAACTCATTACAAGCGGAGGCCTTTCTGTGACCCCGCGTGGATACCCCCCTGCTCTCCCCCCTTGCCTTTATTTTGGGGGCTGCACGAACCATGTCGACATCCCCTCCCCATTTGCCGGGAAGGAGGATGCCCGAGCGCTGCCCCCTCCGCCGCCTCCCGAAGGGGAGCCCTCGGAGCTGCTGGCGCGGTGGGGACACCCGGGGCCGGGGAGGGGAGGGAGGTGCCCG
>NW_010110045.1:0-788 GCF_000699245.1 Pterocles gutturalis | reverse complement strand
TACAAAGAGATGGTGACCTCTGGTGAAAGTGTCTGAAAACCAGAAGTTGACAGAATTCTGACAGTAATATTTAAATCTCAAGCTAACCAACAGTAAAAGTTATTTTACTGGCTATACTCACTGCCTAAATAGAACTGTGAATATAAAGGATATTTCTGTTTTTAAGTAAAGGAAGCTAATTTTAAAATAACATGAATGCTCAGAAACTTTTTGGTTGCAGGATTAAGAGCACTGCATGATTTCCTCTCTTCATCAGCACTCCTTTATGGTAAATGGTTCACAATTTTAAAATATGATGGTTCACAGTAACACAAATACTCAGAAATTATACTGGTAGGGCCTAGTAGGAATTTTAGGCTGAGCAAGAACTGGGAGAAAAAAAAAAGCATTTCTCACACGTATGGAAGCAGAGAGCTGTTTTCCTTCAACGCACTCCATCATTGCTGCCAGGGCTTCCAACACACCCCGCCATTGCCGCCAGGGCTTCCATACTCCATTCTGGGGAATAAGGAATTCTTTCCACGTTTTTGCCATATAAAGCAGGTTTAAATCCAGCCAACAGAACTCGTACTGCCTGAACAGGGTACTTCAGCAGCTAATATGGTATGTGACGCACTCTAAAACAAAAACAAAAAATGTTTGCCTGCAACATCCCCCCTGTCAAGCTAACCTGTCAGTATGGACACAAGGACATCTTAATGGCTCGTGCAGTAGATTTGCGGTGTGGAAACTGGGATCAGAGTCTCTGCTCTGCTCTGGAACAACATGGTGGTGTCACACTGAGCAAT
>NW_010110044.1:44791-68196 GCF_000699245.1 Pterocles gutturalis | reverse complement strand
TTTAATACTCTCCCCTATCCTCAGGTGGGAGGCAGTGGGAATTGTGTGAGCAGGTGTGTGGTTTGGCCCCCAACCAAGGGCTAACCCATCACACTCATGAAAGGCAACACAGAAAATCTCATGGACTGAAGGGGCACCTGCATCAGGCCTCACATACACCTTTTTGAGGACAGACAAGGTATATCTACCGTAACATCACTACCAGTTCTGTAGATGTATGGAAAAGACCAATTATGTTTGCTCTTAATAAACCAGAGCAACAAAAGATTAGGGAACTTTTCATTTCACCCCACCTGTAATTTATCACTTGATTTGTTCCTCTCACTCAGACCAGAAGAGCAGTCAAGCACTGACATGAAGCCTTGAGCCACTGGTGGCCCAGCACCAGGAAAGGCAAGTTAATGCTGGCGAGGACAGGGAGCAAGGACTCTGGGAGGCAGGCTGGCAATGCTGCTGATAAAAATCAGAGCCTATGGGGAAAGGTACCCTCACCAGTTAAGGGTAACTATAAATTTAACATTTCTGAAGTCAGATGCACTTGGCTTTGTGATCTTAAAAACATTATTTCAACAGCGTACATAATGCAGTAAAGACATCTCAAGGCAAATCAAATACAAATAAGATCTTATTTTCCTTCTATAACTTCCTTCCCATCCTCTAATTAGAGCATTTAAGTTTTAGTCTCCAGGTTAGGTATTTCTACTCCTTGAGTCACGCCAGCCAGCAGCAGAAAGAGGCTGTTATTTTACAGGGGGAGCCAGGGAAAGGCAGTGGGTATTTCCCATGGATCTCTTTGTCTCCCTCTGCACAGCAGTGTGGAGACCTTGCCTGAAAGACCCCCTTCCCCAGAGCAGGGTGAGCGCAACCCAGAATAGAGAAGCAGAAGACAGCAAGAGGACGGATAGTTTTGTTCTCCTTAGCAAAGTGAAGGCTGACAAGGACAGGTCTGACATTGGGGCTGAGCAGAGAGTTAGGAAATAGGGTCACTACCCACATTATGCATAGACCTTAGGTCACAGAAATACTCCTGTGATGTGACAGGCAGGGATGCTGAGGATCCAGGCATTTTTCTACTTCTCACCTAAGCACAGGCTTGATTTTACGTGCAGAACTCAAAATAGTTAATTGCATCCTTTGCTGAATTTTGGCTCAGCTACCTAAAGATTCATTTAATTGGGCTAATTCTTTTACAGAAGTGTAACAAAGAACATGTCAAAAAATTACAGACTGGGCTATTTCAAAATAATGGTCCAACCGCTGGAAGTTACAGCATCTGGCTACCAAGAGGGGTGATGTTAGCTGAATTATATATTACAGTTTCCAGTGAGGAAAATCTTCCATTTTTGTCTGTGAATGGGGAAATAAAAAACTGCAATAGCGTGTGAAACTGTCATAACAGCTTTTCACAGTTGAGACACATTAAATTACCAGCAATCAATATCCTGTGAGAAAAACTTAAAAGAAATAGATTTGCTAGGAAGGAATAAAGAAGCACACCCGATTTTAACTTGGAGCTTTAGTTTGCCCAGCACTAAGGTGGTCATAACATCCGCACAGGTTGAAGCTGAGAGAACCAGGGAAAAGAAACCCAACCTACCAACTTCACAGGGGACTTTGCCGGGGAACAAAAAGACACGGATTTTAGGAATCAACTTACATGCACACATCATGGCATTCAGAGAAATAAGAACTGAGGGAGAAGCTTATGCAGGCCAAGTAAGAGCATGTCTTGAGGCTGCAAAAGACCAACTCTTTGCTCTTCCTCTCCCATGTGATTAAAAACTAAATGACTGCCTGTTGTTCCTCACTAGGTGCTTGGTAACTCTTGGCATCTTGTAAATGGATCTTCTGCAAACTATCCTGATTTCCTAAGCCAACAAATCATGGATCCTGTGATGACACATGGGTTTTCTACTGCATGACTCATGTGCCTCATACTTCATAACAGTTTGTTTTCTGAGTCTAGCTAGAGTCGCACGGCACTAACAGCCAAAGAGAGCTAATGCAGTAAATGGAAACTGCTGTCAGTATGAACCAGATTAGTCAATCCCTATAGCACAAGTGAATTTCAGATAGCAGCTCAAGCATGACCACTGTGATCACAGCCTCGTGTTTATGTATACACAGGAACAATGAAGAGGCCTGGCAATTACTGGAAATACATTCCTCAAGCTTTCAGGCTATGCCAAGCTTAAAATTGTGGTCAGCTCATGTGGGAGAAACGCGATCAACTTGGATTGCACTGCAGCAGTTGTAATTGAATTGTATATTTTGCCTTTCTATAAAACTTTCACTGCTAGGTGCACAGCAGCTTAAATAACCATGACATACAGTGCTTTCTGTGCCTTCCAGTCTCACAGGTACACAGCCATGCCGCCTCTTCTCATCTCCTGCATTTCCCCCCAGCATAGCTAAACACCATGCACCACCCTGCCTCTCCAAAGACACAAGAGAGCCAGACCCAAGCCCACAGAAATCAGTTTTTCCCCTCCCCTAACTAGCCTGATTACACTTTTTTTTTTTTTACTGGAGGTTCTGGCCATTACTGTTTCCTTTCTCTTTTAGTATTTTGAATAATTCAGCCAAATTTTAAATATATCTATGTATGCATGTATTTTTATACATGATATATATACATATATAAGATCATTTCCTTGTCTCATGTATTACACTGACCCATGGTCCCTCTGGCTGCTGGGAAAGCTTGGCCACCCCCCATCCTGCCCTCAGTACCTGGCTAGGGCCCCAAAACACTGCACTCTGCTCCCCACACCATTCACTCACCCAACCTACCTCAAGATGCTCCACTACAGCCTGACAGACAATGATCTCATGTCTACCTTTGTAATACTTTAAAATTTATCACCTTCTGCTGGAAAATACTCACTTTTCCTTAATTTTCCTCTTTGATATGTGAAAAGACTTCTGCAGAAGGTGATTGGGCTAAGGTTCAGTTCAAGAGCAAGTTTTCTACATAAAGCAGTTTTGAACTGAATTTTTAACTCAACACCAATTTAGCTGGTTAAAACACGTATTTCTGCAGCTTCCCCCCGCTATATTAAAGGAAGGGAAAACCAGAACCAAACCCTTCCTCACCTCTCCCAGACAAAGTAAAGAGAAAATGCATGCACCAATGTTCTGGGGGAGCTTGCAGCACAGGAATGAGCAGATCATACAGTTTTTTAAATAGAGTTACACAACTCTGGACTTATGTTTCTGTGACAGATGAAAATAACTCCTACCTCTTCCATTCCTGTTTCCCAAAATTTCTAAGCTGTAGTATCTATTAAGACTAGCAGTTTACCCAGTTTTGCCTATCAAAGCAGTCTACCTCGTTTCTCCTATTTAGAATACAGTTTTGCTTCCCGGTATTCAAGCAGCATCGTCAGACAGCAATAGCTGAGCTGGAAAAACTAAAGGGGAAGCTATAATTTGAACAAAAACCTGCATAAATTTAAACCCTCTAGTGTTCCACTTAATACTTGGGTAGGTTTCTTAAATACTAAAATACATGTTGGAGAGCAGGAGGGCAACAAAATACAAATTTTACTTGCTCAAGAGAACAGGGCAGTATTTACCCAGATACTTCAGAACATTCCAGTATGCTTTAGCTAGAGTAAAGCTTTCAGTTAAATAGTTCTCTTCTCTGAGAAGACATCAATATTTCTAATTACAAAGCTACACGGGTAAGTATGTTTATGTTACATAACAAAGTTGAGGTGACTTTTACTGGGTGAAAGGAGATGATATTTCAGAAGTTGACTTTTCTTGTACTCTATCATTTGGCCCCCAGATCAGAACAAATAAAACATTTTCACTGAAGCTACTTCCTCTGGCCACTTTCTCTTGCAGAAATTTGTTCTAAGGCATTTCCTGTCAGTGCTTCCCATCGTTCTCCAAAGTTTGCATTTTTTTAATACATATAAATTTTACTGTCCGTGGTCATAAATATAATTTCTGTCATCCACAACTATCAATATGTTGCAGAGACTGCTTTTCCATCTCATGTGGTTATGACGAGCTTTCAAATTTGGCTCCCAGCATTCATCCCTTCTTGGCTCAAGAGCAAAGTAAATCTGCAATAGCCATTAAATATTACTTTAACCGGATCTGAAGCTCTGAGTACCCTACTTCAGCCTTCTAGCTCACTGTTGCTCAAAGAACTGCAAATGCCAAAACGATGATAACATCAAATAAAAATGATATTTTGTGAAAGGTCCAGGTGTAATTGTCAAAATCCTTTCTGGGGCACTGAACATTAATCTCACAGGTATAAGAATGATGCTGAAGTTCTAGAAAGCAACCTACAATACTACAGCGCATGTCCAATGGGACCCAAAGGCATTTCCCAGCCCCCTGTTGCAGAGAGATGCCCAGCTGCAGCTAGAACCCACAGCAGGATGGGACTCCAGGAAGCCAGAAGACAGGTATATATCCAAGGTGGAAACCCACATAGAGCAGAAATGCAGGCAGAGCATAGCATGTATCTTGATTCGTGAATTGGGGTGGAGGGACATGTGATTTCTATTAAACACCTCTAAATAGTAATAAAAACATTGCTATGTAGACATTATTATAGTTACTCATTTAAGAGAAAACTTGGGTTTATATGATTAAGCAAGTAAAAGCCAGAGGAAAAAACACACCACAGTTTAACCCTCTCTTCTTGCACATACCCAGTAAGGCTTTATGTATCTATACAATATAGACCTCTTACATTATTCAGCAAATAGTCTGTAATTAAAGATCAAAAAGCATTCCCACAGCTCAAGATACACACAGGCACTTTATTCTGTCTGCTGCTATGACCAGAAAGATCAGTTTCTCAATCATATTGCAGCAGAAAAAACAGTGCGCATTCACTAGAAATATACTATTAACCAGCCCAAAGTTTCTAGCTAGAAAACTAGCTCTTCCTTACCCTGTCTGAAATTAAAAGTAGCTTTTATACCTATGACATGCCTTAACTACAGTTTCATTCCTAGTTCTGGTAGAGAAAGCTTCTAGTCAAAAGTATGTGCCCCTCTGGTGACATCTGTGGCTTAAGACAGCAGGTTTGAAACAGAATCAAAAATATCCTTTCTTCTTCCTGAACACATTTTTTCATATTTTCACTTTTAAAAAAAAGTATATGACGATGTTATTTTTATCATGGGACATATCTTTCTCATTTCCAGAATACGAGTTGCAGGAGGACAGCTAGGCAGAGTCCAGCCTGCCTGCCTTCACTGCCCAGCCTGCTGCAGAAGTTGCTCTGCTGAACAGCTGAAAGCTGCATTTTCAGCCACTAGTCCTTGCAACTTTTCACAGCTCTTGCATCAGCTACTACAGCTGATGTAGAAACTGGTTTTCCTTAGAAACTGGTTTCTGGGAAATCTGTGCAACGACTGCGAAACAGAAAGGGAAAACTCCAAGCAACCATGTAAAACACACATCTGGGGCCACAGCTCGTCATTATGGGTGTGGATGTGTCTCAGAACAGGCTCAGCTTCTCTCTCCATCATCTCGAGGACCACAGGTAACCTCTCCTCCATGGAGCTTATTCCAGCCAGATGCTTGAACAGCAAGTAGGTAGAGACAAATGTCAGCGTCACTTAAGCGATGCCCCAAACGTGTGTTTATTCATGCTTGCAGACGTCTCGCCGCTGCAGCACTCTGCCTGTCCCCGACAATTCAAAGAGGCCCTCCGAAGCCAGCGCTTTGTGTGTGTGGTGGCGGCAGCATTGTTCTCATTACCACTCACAGAACTCGTATCCAACCATTAAATTATATAGCTTTCATCTGTTTCTTAAGGAGACGAGGCTAATGCAATCATGCTGAGTGCATGCATGCGTGTGTCCATCCATACATCTCCCAGCAACTTTTGAGCATCTGCCTGACTTTGATCAAAGCCGGAAGAAGGTCAGAGACCTTGACAACACCAAGTTCCTACAAGTCGTCAAGAAAACGGACACCTGGTCTGAGGGGAGGGAGACCTAATTACAGTCCCCAAGCAGAAAAAGCATGCAATCCCAGCTCTACTCTTGGACTCCAAAGGATCCAGCATGAGTCATAACACCAAAAGAAACCAGGCTCTGCCAGTCCTGCATCTTGTACAGCATCATGGTACAGCAGAGAGATACCATGAGCTGTGGCCTCCCACAAAGCACCTTGCTCCCCCAGGTCCTGCAGCTCTGCTGTCAGGAAAGGGCTTATACAGCCCTTGGGTGATGTAGTCACCTCACACACCTTCATAAGAGAGCAGTTATTCCAGATAGAGAGCAACACCACAGTGTTTCCACCCTGTATCGTCTCTGCGAGGTAAGACTTCTCTGTTGATCTCAACACACAAGCTGAAGCACTGAGGATTCACACCATGCACCTCACAGACCACAAGGAAACCCTGACCTTACAGAAGTCAACAGGAGCTTCTGTTTCAGGAAAAGAAAAAAAAAAAAAAAAAAAAAAAAAAAAAAAAAAGAGCTGTAAAAAGCACAAATGTTGTGGAGGAACTAACAGAAGCTGGGAGGTCATTCCATACATACACCGTGATCCCACAAATACTGCAGTCTCTCCAAGTCCTCTGCTAGGTCTTAGAGCTGCATCCTGCTTCTATATGAATCAAGGGAACTACAACTAGAAGACCAACAGGTGTGGAAGTTGTCTTCCATCAAACACTTTCTTGTTGTTCAGCTTCAGTTGACCTACACATCAGAGTTAACCCTACTGAATAAAGCACCACCCTGGAACTTGTTTATAAGCATAAATGTACATGCACGTATCCACACGTGTGTACATACAGACACTACACATAGTGTCCCAACACAATAAAAATAGCCAGTTGTTACGTCTTTGTACACCATGTGTAGCAGCATTCTCAGAGTTGCAGAAGAGTACCCTTTTGATCTACAAATTACCGAGGTAAACTTCAGCTATTTTTAATAAAATACAGTGAATGCTGCTTCTGGCAAGCGCATTACAAAAGCTAATATTTAAACAGCAGTAGCAATAAAAGGTATTAGTCCTATGCTGTGGAAAAGATTTACAGTGAGATAAAGGAAGTTGTTTTTTTTTCTTCAGTTAAAGCTGTGGTTTAAGGCAACCACTTACACCAGTTGTGGCTATATTCTGGGTGGTAGTCTGCATAGCTGTTGCTTGGGCACATGAGTCTAATTCTTAGAACAAATCAGAAAATTTTAACCACCACCAACTGCCCTAGTTCTTGCTCCCCTCCTCTTCTTTTTTTTTTTTTTAATCATCTTACTAATGCACCATAAAAAACAACCATGGCACTCTGTCCTTTCATCACTTCAGCTGTAAGCTCTGTTTTATTCAGGCATTGAACTGAGAACTTTCTTGACTGACTTAAAAGATAATTTTAAAATAATTTTACCTACATTTTTTTAACTTTGCATATAAAACATTTAAATTTCATTTGTTCAACAAAATAATAAATGTTCTTTTTTTCCCCCACTGTCTAGAAGTCCTCACAAAAATTTTTCAAAGAAAAATTGCACAGAAGGGTGAAAAGTCCCAGCAAAATCCATCTATACCTTCAGTTCTTGACAAGCCAGAGCATCCTAGAGAATAGTTCCCAACTAGTCCCCAAATCTGAATGCCAGCCACACTCCCTGCCAGTGTACTGTTGGGGTGTTGATATTTCCATGTACAAATGGTGCATCTTTCTATGTAATTTTAGCATCTCAAGGCCTAATACAAAGTATTTCAAGCCAATGGTTTTCATTCCACTGGTTCCAAAAAGAGCTGTTCAAATCTTTAATGCAAGTCAAGGTATATCTCAATTATTGCACATACACCAAAGAACACCACTTTTGAGACTACCTACATAGTATATCCCAGATACATCAACAAGGTTAAGTCCTTTAGTATAAACTTACTTGTGAATAACATTTTGAAATGCTTTGCAAAGGGCCAGACTTGCATTTTAATGTAAATTATTCTATATTATTTTCTATAATCATCCATTCTTTAAAAGCACTCACCAGCAACCTCTTTAGGTTGCCTCTACACAACTTATATAGCAAATTATTAATGCTCCTGAAACACTGTGCAGTAACTAAATGACTGAAAGGTCCTTTACAAGCCTAGGTATGATGACAGAGCAGTACTGGTGGGGACTCTGTGCAAGAGTGAAGAAGATGAAGATCGATTCTTTGCGCTTCACCCAGTAACAGCACACAGAGGACACAACTCTCTTAGTCCACCTGGCACAATGCTTTCCTCAACATGCATCACTTGCAGCTATACAATATTCATCATGGGTTTGTGCACTGTCCAGACCCTGCCGTTTTTCCTTGTTTGGTTTCCCCTATTTGATTATCATGATTGATTTCCATGATTATGGTCTTGTTCAGATTAAGTGCTGTGCTACCATTAAAAACAAGAGAATAGTCATTTTAAAAGTTTACTTTTTGGAGCTGGTCACATGAGAGAATAAATGGAGGGAAATTATTCACCTGGCTTAAAATGAAGAAAAATAAAGGTGGAGGTTGTCAGATTGGTTTCAACAGGCATTTTAAGTCAGAAATCTCCTCAACACTATACCAGCAAAAGCAGTGCTTTTTTGGATTTTTTTTTCCTCTGCTTTTATTTGTAAGTTGCTAAATAAGTAGGAAGCACCTATATGTGTGCATGTCGTTTTATGCGTCAATGTGATGTGCTGTAAACTGAGAAAAACAAAATCTTCACTTCCCTTCTGCTCCAGTGAAACTGTGGTATACAAATTGTGGCCAACGTGCCTGACCTCCCAGGTAAAATTATGTTGACTGAAGGCAGACTGAAATTCCCTTGTCACACTATTGCCTCTCACTATTTAAGTTCATACGAAGCCCTGTAATTAAAAGCAGCTTTTAAATTCCAGTGAAAAGCAAAAGGTTTTAGATTGTCTGGTAAAAGTGAAACAACAAACAAACAAAAAAAAGGTAATTCTTAGAAGATGCAAGGATTAAAGTGCTCTTTAAAAAAAAAAAAAAAAAAAAAAGTGGCAAGTTTTGCCAAGACAAACCAGACTGGCTGCTGCTAACATCAGAAGGCTTCCAGTGATACGGGCTACAGAGCAAGCAAGGCAGATGAAGACAAACACGACGGCTTGGAGAGACACCAGAATACTTTCACTTTGTGGAACAGTGTCTTTTAAGAAATTCAAAGTTGTTCTCTTTTAATTTAGCCGACTCTTGTGGGAAAGCACACAGAAGGGGAAAGTTGCCCAGGTTGCTGCACTAGGCAAGTGGTGGGCACATCTGCTCTGCCTGCACCAGAGCTGGACCCACGCAACTGGGGAAGGCAAGGTGTCCTCACTCCACTTGTAGCTGAAAATACCAGCCCTTCACATCACAGCCCCCTTCCGCCCCCAAAGCCTAATCCACACCAAGCAGGGGTGAACAGCAAGGGTGAATTCATCTTCTGGATTCTGTTTTATTGTCCTATTCCCCTGCATCCAAGCAGAGCCAAAGCAGCTACACCAACACATGACTTCCACTACATTCAGGGGATTGCTGCCACAACTCCATTAACCGTGGGGTAAGATAAAACGGCATAGTCCCCTTCTGGTGAGTATTTCCATCCTAACATTAGCGGAAGCTCTGGCCAAAAATAAGAGAAGAATCCTTACAATGACTTGGACTGATGAATTTTCTCCTCCAAATTTGCTGCGTGGTTTTGAGTTAAATCAACTCAGAGAGCTGAGAAGGAGCAGTCTCCCAAAATAGTGCAGTTCAGACTCATTGCAGAGAAATGGTGGGTCTCCAACATCTGCCACGGACACGGCCTCGAACGCAAGGGTGCCAGGCTGAAGTCTTCCAGCACAATTTTGTCAAAACCTCTTCAAGTCAAGGCAAAAATAAAGTCATGAATACTCCTTACTGCATGTGTCTCTGCTGAATAGCTTGGTATTGCCCTATTCCCTATGACAATGGAATCAAGTGAACGAAACATGTTGTTTGGAAACAGCAAAAAGCTGTCAGCCGTAACCACTGTCAATACTCATGCTGGGCTAAGCTTGGTACTCCTGCTTGTCATTCATTTATTTACTTATAAAAAAACATGTTTAATGTAAAGCACTTCTGTACGTGAGCAACAATACCAAATAGGCCAGTGATTAATTTTGTTCTTGTCCTAGGTTTGTTTTCTTCTTAATAATCTACATAAATACATTAGAGTAAACATTCATTTGCCTACACTTTATCTGGTATGAAGCAAACCCAGAAGCATTTTGCAAAGGCATCTAGTTGTCACAGAAGAACTGGGCAGGTGAACAAAAAAGACAGACATGAAAACATATTTAGAGAGCTGTATGCAAGCTGTAGAAAGGCACAAGAAACATTACATTTAAAAAAAAAAAAAAACCCAAGATGTTGCTCAACACTTTTAAAGATGCTGCCAATCAAAGAAATGATCTCACAGACTTCAGTCACGATTACCACAGATGGCAAGGAACAGCCAGACAGCGAAAAGTAAAAAGAAAGCCCAGTAATAATTTTTGAGAGAAGAATAAAAAAAAGGTTTAAGGGAGGTCTTCACTGGTCACTTTGTGTAGGCAGTGGTACTTAAGTTTTCAAACACATTATTAACTGTATGTTTTTCCTTTAACAGCCAGCAAAAGGCTTAGCTTGTACAGAGAAATGTGATACTTGTCACAGAGACTTGGTTTTTATTTCTGTGCCTGGGCTGGAGCAGAACAGTGCCAGCAGCAAGTTCTCTCAGATAGTTTTTGGTGCCACCAACTGCCTTGCTCCGAAACAGTACAGGGTCACACTCCTCCCCAAAAGCACAGAGGATAGCCATCCACAGAGTACACGAGGGCTATTAATGTTGTACAGCTGGTCAGATCACTCCGGATCTCAGAATATTCTGCATATTTCTCGTGGTAACTGTTTTACAGACAAAGGAGAGGCGACCTCACTTTGACAAATTAAATCCCCCCTCATAAAAATTCTTCAAACAGCAGCAAAGCTTGAGAAACAGAGAACAACATCCCATTCCATCTCCCTTCGGGGCAGCAGCAGCAGAGGACCCACTCCTGCTTTCTCTGCATGCCCTCCATTATTGCCAAGTCCAGTGGCACCTTGGGTCATGCAAAGAGTACAGAAATAGAAAGAGAAAATGGTCATGTTCCCCATGCTGGATGATGGGAGATAAACAGTCCCCCAGCAAGAGTTGGGAGCGATGGCATTGCTTGCAAAAGGTGCAACCTCAGTGCGTTAGGAGGTTATTTACAAAAAAAAAAGCTTATGAAATATTTATATTCTATTATGTTTGTGTGCAATCTATTGTACAATAGAAACAAATATTGAGAATTTAATTTCTTGCCACATAGTATTGGAAAACTATTTCAAAAATGCTTTGAAGAACAATCCAAGATGTTGCTAGTATTGTTTTCATAATTCCAACTTAGCAGGCTACAGAGAAGAAAACGTTAATGAATAAATTAGAGAAACTTCTAAAAAAAAAAGAAAGCCCTACAAGTAATTTTTCTGAAAATTATATAAACAACGTCAGCCCGTCCACCCAGATATTTGTATGGCCACATAGACCACACTGTGAAAAAGCCTTCCCATTTAAGAAAATAGATCCACAAAAACAAGGCGTCTTAAATCTTTCTAGCCTTTAAGAAAAATACCATGAGCAGTGACGAGTAAACTTATTTATTCTATTTTACCCTCTGCACATGAATTACTGTATGAGATGCTGGCAAGAAAAAGAGCCAAATTGAAAGCCAAGACCTTCAACATTTGGTTCTAGTAAGGCATGTGGATATCCTATCCTTCAAGGAAGATGGGTTGATAGCCCAGCACCATCTCCCACCCTAGGAGTCTCTCTTTACTGTTTCACAGTTTCTGGTTCCAGTGAAGCATAACCAGCTCTGGTAGGAAGCTGTTGCCAAGGTTATCTCTGGTAACTAAATCCAGCCTTTATGTGGTTTTAACAGACAATTTGAGATGGAGACAGACAATTTCTTCAAGGGAGAGCCAAATAGCTGACTTCCAGGGTGATGTAATCCTGGAAGGTCATTGCAAAGTAAATAAAGAATGTGGCAGTTACGCATTGTTGGGTTGGGTTTTTTTCTTTCCCCTCCCTCTAGAACATGGGAAATGGGAGTGGAAGTCTTCAAGCACACAGAGACTAAAGCAAAGCCCAATACCATCAGGTATACTGATACCCAAAACAAACAACAGGGGAGAGCCAATACGAATCTTCCCTTCCAAGTAAGATGATATTTCCAGCTCTCAGTCATTACTGATACAGGGATGACTCCTACTATCACGGTCCTGATTCACTGCCCTAAAGACCACCTAGTTTGGACAAGGAAATTCCAGATATGGAAGAAAGGACCTGCCTTCTCTTGGTTGCAGTTTGGTTTTTTTAAGATTCTCTTTTAAGAACCCTAGCCTACAAAAATACAGGGTCCATTTGCCAAGCAGTTGCAGCACTGAGTTCATGGTGCTGGTGGCAAGTGCAGCAGAAAAATCATGACAAGGGTCTCGACTCGGGCCACCAGTGGCCATCCTGGTTTCCCAGAGCAGGTTAGGTGTGCAAAGAGCCTTCTCTGGCCCTCAATGCAAACGCAGCTGGAGACAGCCCTTGGGTCTGGGCTGCGTGGGGACCACCAGCAGTCATGTCTGCCCTCAGCTCACTTCCCAGTGTGGGACAGCAGTGGGAAGCCACTCTGCAAGGGCACTAGTCCAAGTGCTTTGAGATGCCCTAACTCATTTACAGCTGAGCATGAAGATCTGCACTGCAGAAATAAAAGACGAAGTCGGGTTTTCAAGACAAAATGGCAAACAGGTACCGATGCTTACTCTTTCCATGGGTTTGTACCACATTTCTGCCATAATTTGGGTAAACAAAGCTAATA
The DNA here is from genome assembly GCF_000699245.1 of Pterocles gutturalis. Classification (NCBI taxonomy): domain Eukaryota; kingdom Metazoa; phylum Chordata; class Aves; order Pterocliformes; family Pteroclidae; genus Pterocles; species Pterocles gutturalis. Next base: position 55,343 of record NW_010110044.1, on the reverse strand, counting down.
TAAACAGCAGCTGTTAAAGGAGTTCCATGAACTAACATTACTTCAATTTTTACAACTTTACCTGAAACCTTCAAGAATCTATTAAAAAAAAACCCTAAATCTTTCCTTGGCTTTCTTTTTCCCATTTTAACTTATGATCTTTACAGTCTGTACTAAATAATCAATATTAGTTAAAATCTTCAATTCTCTCTAGAGGACACTGCCCTCCAGGTTTTATAATAAAATATCATGATGTTCACCAGCCTTGTATATCATATATATAGTAAAATAAACATCTGAGGGCAGCCATGATTGAATTTCAACTCCATAGAGCCAAGAATTTTCCATTGCCTTTTAGAAAGCAGACAATATTTACTCCTTCCTAAAGTTTGTGCCCTGTGAATAACATTTCTTTCACGCATCCTTCCCAGGATTACACTGCATTCTTTGCTAGCCCTCCATGCTTCCTTATCTCAGTTTGCATGAAATGCAATCATTCAAAATAGCAAACTTAACTTAATTGCCATAGACAAGTGTTAATAGATTTTAATAATGCTCTATTAGAATTTATGCAAATCAGACTGCACTGAAAATCTGAATAAAATCCTAGCATTAGCAGCCATTTTTTCCCTTATGTTGTCTCTAAACACAGAGTGGGAAGAGGAAGGTTTAATTAGGAATTTTTGATGGAATCTGCTGGTGAAAACGCTCTTCTTATGCGTAGCTATAGGTGTTAAACATTATCTTTAAAACTGTGAGTTTCATAATTCATTAATTAGCACTGAGGGCTTTTCCCAGGGGGTGATTTAATACTAATACCAGCCAACAGATATTTTTTTTCCTACATTAGGATTTTTATCTCGATAAAAGTGTAGATGGTGTTGCAGAACACTATTATGTTGATTCCACTTTAGAGTATTTGGCTGACCCACATTTTAGTACATAAACAGCTAAAAACCACACAATTAAAAAGAGCAAAGTAACGTACAAGTAGAGATTTTTGAACAACTAATATGGAAATAATCCAAAATCTATTCTAGTTCGTAAATCAGAGTTCAAAGGATAATCTAAAAGCTATTCAAGACGAGTAATCGTTGCTTTACTCTTTGTTTTGTTGTTGCTTTCCTTCAGGACAAACTCTTAAAATGTACAGAAGGTTTCTGTCTGCAGGATAACTTGTTCATGTCAGTGGGAGAGGCACACAGATCAAAATCCACAACCTACAGAGAGAGACATACAGATATTTTTAAACTCATGAAAGAACATTTACTATAGCTAGATAACAGAAAGGAGCACAATGGTGCAACTATTTTTAGTTTTGCCTTTATTAATACCAGTAGGCAAACATTTCAAAACAACTCTTCATGTACACCCATCTTCACAGCTGCTATAACTTGCACACCAAGGAGTGTATAAATGCACCATAGTTAGGGAATCCTGACAGGGCAGAGTTCCTTTGGAAACATTGCTTCCTCACATTACACACAAAGCTGTCCTATTTATTTCCTCCTGAATCAATAAAAAAAACCACAAGAAAGTGTTAATTCCATAATGAGCCAGAGAGATATAGTATTACCTCAGGTCTTAGAAACAGCCAAACAAAATATTTTCTGTTGACAAGCTCCACTGAACAGCACAGGAGCCAAGCATTGCATCACATCCACCAGATAACACTTCCTCTTGTACTGTACTGGGTTGGGAAGATCTGCCAGCAGAGTATTAATAGTTACCCCATTCAAAGATAAGGAGATCACATTACCAAAAATCTTAGTGATTTACTCAAAAGGAGCAAGAGCTCGCCTATGTTTAAGTGGGTGGCAAAACTTCACCAGAAGTAGGATTCTACCCACATATTTACTAAACCAGCTCAAATCCTTCCTCTCCCAATCCTTATCACTTGCCATAAAGCAATTACTGGGCATAAAACCAGCTTTTCCCTGCGAACACAGTACAAATCAATAGGACTTCAAAATTCGCATACAAGACAAACACAGATCATTTGAAGCAGATACACGGCGCTGCGACATGCTGCAGCTGCAACCCAGAACATGAGAGTATTTAAAATAAAAACAAACAAACCCATCCTGCCACAAGCAACGCGGAAGAGCAAACCTGGAGTTTGATTGTAAATGAAAATGGACTGAGCCCATTTGCGAGAGTACATTAATTTTAATCATTTTGAAGGAGGTCTGAAAGAGCACAAAGGAGTACAAGTTTTACCACTGAAACTATGCGGATACCTAGCATTTCTCTCTGCTTTTCAAAGTCTCCACCTACATACCTCAGCTAAGATTTACAGGCTCTTTCTGAGCCACCTGAAGTAGCCCTGCCACTGCAGCCAGCCCGTCCGTAGGGTGTGAGCGAGGCGCACGGTTTGGAAGGAGAACTGATCTATTTTATTAGTGGAAACCCATACGCTTGTCACTGAAGTTAGGTCCCATAGAGCCAGGGACACTGGAGGTCTGGGACAAGAGGAGGCTGCTGTCTTGAAGTCAGTGAAGCTGTAACCGTGACACACACGATTCAGTTGCTTTGAGGGTTCTTTAATTGCGTGTAAGCTGACAACACATAAAGCTAAAAATAAAAAATATAGGTCTTTCAAATGGAAATGATGACTAACCCTTAATGATAATTAATACCAGGCATTCTCAAAGACCTTTTTTCACCTACAAATGAAACTAATTACTAGGATTTCTAACTCATAGTTTGCTGTGTTGCAGAACAGCAGCAGCTGGGCTGTCTTTTTTTATTTACTCTTGAACAGTTTTCAATAAATCTGTTTCAAATTTTGTTAACCCTACTCAACCTCCACACCCTCCCCTTTCTACTCCCCCCTCCACCCCCAATACTCATTCATGAGTTACAGCTGAGTAGAGTGATTTATAATAGTGCAATGAAGTGCAAAACATGCTCTGGCAAAGGAGCAAATTCCTCCACCTTTCCTCAGATACCATCAGGTGTAACTGCAAATCCTGCCATACCCTTAGTGCTGAGAGAGGAGATAAGCAAGACGGTGACTTTTCCTCCACAAAACTTGCCTGCTGGAGGAGGCGGCAATGGAGTTACACCCTCCTCCCCCAGTGCTAGCCCCATCATGCCCAGCTGTAACCCATAAAGGGAGGAGGTCAGCTAATCCCTGGCCTTCTTTAAAATCTTCTTGGATACAGGCAAAGGGATAGGGAGACAGCCTCTTTTACCCTAAGTTCGGGTTACATTTTACAGCTAAGAAATGCTGAGTAGGAAGTGGTTCATAGTGTTCTCCAGACCTTGAGTGTGCATACAAAATAGGAGCAGTGAGATGTGGTAGCCTCAAACTACCTAACAGATGCATTTCCCCCCCTCCTTCTCTGCAATATTACCATGCAGTAACTAACTGGACTGAAATAAAGTCATCACACGGGACTACACATGCAGCTCTGCAGGGTGCATGATTTTTATTACACGTCTGATACTTCCTTCTATTTTGTGTCTTGACTCCTGAAGCTAGGTCAGATTCCAAGCTTTCCTCAAATGGAAATAAGCCTTGAATTCAACTAGCTTTGAAGAGTATTTTGTAAGTAGGAACCGTGAATACAAAAAAAATGACAACTAATTTCTCTTAACCTGTCACAGCAGTAATGAAATATATTGCTGTTCCCACAGTGGACAGCAGTTTGACTACTTAAGCCAAAGTCTTAAAGAAAATATTAGACTGCAAAGGAAACTGGTCAGCCTTTCTAGTTGTAAGCAAATAAGTCACAGCAATGTTGGTATAGTTACTGTTACATTACACAAGAGCAGGGGGTGTGTAGACGTATGTGTTTACTACTGGAAATAATTTTTCTTTTTGTTTGCCTTTTTATACAGAGCCACAAGTCTCATTTTTTTCTTAGGTCTATGTGAGGCAGTGAAGGGCAGTTTTGAAGGTAAATTTTGAAAAGCAGTTTGAAGTTAAGCATCTGCAGAAATTTGGAAATCCTCCTGAAGAAGGATCCACAGCATAGACAGGTTGCACTAGTCTTAAAGATGTCAACCCTAGCTTTTATCAACAGTAAAAAACAAAACAAAAACAATAACAAAAAAAAAAAAGCATAGTTTGCCTACTATTGGCAATCAGGGAGGAGGCAGAAATTGCTTCCATCAGCACATCTGAATACAAATTGTCGTGTTCACTTGAAATGAAGCTGAACATATTTTTCTTTTAACTGGGTGGTCAGTCATTTGTGTATTTGATTTTATTTATCATTAACTTGTTAAATAAAAGGGAATTGAGAAAACCTTGCCTTGGTTCTTGATGAGGCATTTCATCAACTCAGAACAAAACAGAGGAAAGTTTTCCAGAAATGGTCAGTAAAAACTCAGGATACTCAGGTGACTGGAAAATGGGGGAAATCTTCAAAGTGAAACACACAAAAAAAAAAACCTAGGACACTTCAGGCTTGTAGACTTTTTTTTAAACTCTTTTTGACCACCTCTTCTAGAGGTATTTGCTGTTCAAAAACTAACTTTTCAGTCTTCACTGTCTCCCTTATAGTAAGGAAAACAATACACAATCAGGACTGTCAAGGCATATTTGCAACAGAGATCAGCAATGGCCCTTCAAGGACAACAAAGCCCTGCTGAGAACTCCAGCATTACTGCTTGCACCGATTCCTGCAGAGCAAGCTTTAGCCCTTGCATATTTCAAGTTGTCTTACAGCTCAGTGAAACACACCAAGAGAAAAAGTCATTGTCAAGCAGATCTTTCAACATGTTCCTGCAATGCCACTCATGTTTTCACTATTAAGATGGGGGTTTTCACTATTAAGATGGGGGTTTCACATCTTGAGCCAAGATGGTGCTAGAACCCTTCATAAACTCCAGCTCTGACATAACAAATGGCTCCAAATGCCCGGGGTTTTGCTTGAAGACAAACATTTGGGACTCCACGCATGCAAAAGAGCTGGTGTCCCCATACACCAGTCTCCAGGTCAGAGACCTACACCTATCGACAGCAGCACAAAGAGTTCACCTCCGCATCAGCCCAGTACCACAGTTCAGCAGCATCTCAGTAAACCGAGGTAACACATTTGCACCGAGATGAAAAAGCTAGGTTTTTCCCTACGGGAAGTAACTCCACTTAAAAAAAAAAAGACTACTGTATAGGTCTCCTTTGTGTCTCAGGCATTACAGCTTTGCCTTCACCTCTGCAGAGCCAGCACAAATAAGCGGGGACAAGCTGGTGTGCAAACCACTTGTGCACTGCCCAATACAAGCTCTTCTTTACTCCCCTTGCCCTCATGCAAACACACTAGAAGATGGGGCAACAGCAGCACCACCAGGAAAAAGGGAGGTCTTATGAAAAGCAAAGCTGTGAAAGATGATGTGAAACCTGCCTGTTACTTTGAAGTACAGCTGTGTTTCCATAGCAGGAAAAAACAGCTTGGCTTCTCTGCCCACTCACAAGAGGTGCAAAGCAGTTGTTTTATTCATGCGGATGATATTCCTCATGATTTTCACTGGCTTCGGAGAGAGGCACTCAGATCGAAGGTCTCTTCATTAAAAAACACGAAAGCAAGCTGCAAATGAGACACAGTAACCCGGATTGTTTACCACTCTTAAGGCTTACAAAAGTCTAGGTGAAAAATGCCTTGAAGATACCAGTCACTCAGCATGAATGGCCAGTCAGAAATAAGCTTTTCTGTTTTTTTTCTTCTCCTTTGCATCTGAGGAAAGCACTGATGTACTGACACATGACCAACACATACACCCCTTTAAGACAAACTATAAAGTGCTCTGCGATCCACAACAAGCTCTTGCCCATTCTCCCTCCCTGCAACATCTACCCACACAAACTTGCTTATCTCCTCTCCCAGCGCTAAAGGAAGATAAAGCAAAGTTTCTCAGCTTTGTAAACAAGCGAGAAAAAGAAGTTTGCTGCATTCAAAGAGCTGGTTGCAACCACCAGGCTGAATCATTTCCCCACTTGTTTATGAAGTAATGTTTTACTCAGGTGAAATGCAGAATTCTATATGAAAAATAATTTAAGTCCACACCCTGAAATGAAGTTTGAGTGTTACCCTGTCTTTATCTGTGAGCAAAGGAGAAACTGCAAGGAAACACTTATTTCCCTTCCAACCACATCTACCTTGTTGTCAAACAACAGCCCCCAACAGACAACCTCAGGACCAAATATGTTTCCTGTACCAACACTTTGATCTCCAATTGCAACTAACCTAGAAGGGTAATAGTTACATTCGAGGTCACTAGGAGGTCTTGACCTCAGTTATACCACCCTTCTCCAAAGAAACTTCCACTTTAATCATCAACTTCCGGGTAATCTATTAGCAACTGGCACAAACCATACACTAAAATGGGCTGAAGCACTGTCACGAGAGCTAGAAAATGATCCACTAAGCTCTTCCTCCCCCTCCCCAAACTCTGGATTCTAACTTTTCAAAAACAGAAACAAGTAAAAGATTTAATCAAGGATGTGTCTTATACTTTTGATTCTTGGTATGTATTTATTCTTCTTGAAAAGAGACAGGAGATAGGAAGGATGGGAAGAGTAACCAAATATGGCACTTTCCTGTGATGTTATGAATGCTGTTCAGTGTGATAAGTTAATGTGTCAAGAAGCACTTTTGCACCCTCTTTCCCCCATGCTTTCTCCCAACTGCCATCCCAAAGACACACAAAGCTGAAGACTGAAATTCAGAGAAAAAAAAATGGTGAGACTTGGCACATGTAAATTTTGCTGCCTGACTTCACCATCACTGATTACAGCTGACGGAGAGTTAATAAAAGAGCAAAGCTGGCTGTCAGAGCAGATTAGTGTGTGCAAAGGACAAGACAAAAGAATAATGCCGTCATTATTATTTATGGTCATTAACTGGGTTGAGTTCACTTTTACAGTACCCTACCTGAGCAGTAAAAACGATCATCTAAACATGACATACTACTTTTAGAGTTAAAACACTATAATTTTGTCTGCATGTTGGCTTGATCTCTTTTATAAGAAGTATTTGATCCCAGAATTACCCAGAGTGGGTAACACAGATTTAGCTAATGCAAGTAAGAAACCCGTCAGATTTTTGACCTTACAAAGAACAGTGCTTTTCTAATGGGGGAGCAGATAACAGCTCACTGCCTCCTTGTCGAGACCTATTGGAAGAGAGGCACCGTGGGAGGGATGGGGAAGCTGTAGTGGAGTGCAGTGGAGGTAGAAAAATCTAACACAAAAGAGGAAAGGACATCCAAGGGGCAGTAAAACCAGGGTTGGGGGAGCAGGATTCTTGGGGGGACAATGGAGTGGCAGGGACCTGAGACAGGATGAGATGATGGAGATAAGTCAAGCAGCTGCTTTGAGCAACAGATGAGCTCCAAGCGCAGAACAGATATGGTGGAGATGGCAATCTGGTTGGAAGAGAGGATGAGGGAGGCTGGGGGACAGAGGAGCATAAACATAAAGCCCCGGGGGAGAACACAGTGGCACATCTCAGAGAAAGCACTGTTGAGAGACATCATGAAAAAACATACACTTCTGGAGCCCGTGTCCAGAGTAAAGGGAGATAGTGTCACATGCTACTAGCTTGGCGGCTGTTCTGTGCATATATGCTCAGAGTAACTGTGGGAAGTCCTAACTGCAGGTCAGAAAGCACAGCTTGCCTGACCTGGCACTCCAGGAGCACTCAAAATCCCTGAGAGGGTTGAAAACTGCATCTGTCCTGCTGCCTCTCCTTATCACATTTGTTTCTTTCTGTTTCCTTCAAAGAAGCTCCTGGGGCTTTTCTTCTAGAAGACCTGAACTGAAAACACCAATAAACTCTTTTATCCTTGCTAGCAGGATGATTCATTTGGCCATGGCTTACTGTCAGCAAGAAGGTCCATGAGACCTATGCAGACTGTATACCATGGGATAGGACATCCTCTTCTGCACACCTTGAAACCCCTTCTCTTTACAGGGCAGACTGGTGTCCACCATGTCACTGCAGTCACTGTTACCTGATTTTAGTCATGCCAGATATACTTCATGGGACAGGGGTGGGCCAGGGTACAACTCATCCACTGGTGACCCCTAATTTTTAGTCTACATTTAAGTATAGTTATTAAATACAAGCCCAGAACTATGGGACTTCAGGGGGTCCTGATTTGCAGTCTGTCCCTATACATACCACTAGACTGTACTTCAGAGATTACTGCTTTCTGCTTGTTCCTGAAGAAAATTACTTTTGTCTGTTTTTTTAAATAGAGAAAACATGGGTTTTGACACTCCTTACAATTTGTTATACCTGAACTATAGGTTTAAACAGAGAAACCAAAGTTGCTGACAAATGCAGTAGCAGCTTGACAGGAGTTCTCAATGCCAGACCCCAGTGTTGGTCTGCTCATTTATTCATTTCCAACAGAATGAACTGTTGGTTTAGAGCTAGAAAGACTACATGGCTCTGCCTGTGTGAAAATGTCTTTACCCTGTGCTGCGGGAGTGAGATTCACACTACACTCAATGCCAGAGAGGGAGATGCCATCTTATCTTCAGCGACAGGCTCTAGATTTTGAGATTGCACCCTAAGTGGGGTCTGAATAGAAGAATGAAGAGATAACTTAATTTTTAATGTAAGCAGATTTATTTACCACAGTTTTCTTATACCCTCAGCCTTTGGGACAAAGAAATTGTCTGCTTTGGCAGATTCAGTCTGGATGATATTTCTGTGCTGGTGATTAAGATGGTTATAATCATAATATATTTTACATTCCTAGCTATTTTCTTTCTGCATACTTCTAAATAATAACACCATGAACTAACATCCCCCACGCTACAGTCTGAAACATGATGCAGTTACAGAAGCCTAGCCAGTGACAGAGAAAGCTCAGCAGTGGCATTCATTGTCACACCAGTAGCAGCACAGGGAGACACCAAGACTGCGAAATACCAGTATCTACAAATACTCATTCCCACAGACTGCCTCCTCCCTGAACAGCTAAGATAACAAGACAGCTGTCGAGCACCATATAAGCTTCACAAAGGATGGGACAATTTCATTCTTTGGGGCGTAAGCACCTCGGAAAAGGTGGCTCTGAGTAGTGCAGAGATATTCTTATGAAAGATGTTCAAATTGAAGCCTGGATTCTTATATCCTTCCCTACCAATTTTCATAAGATTAGGACAAACCTAAGCATTATTACCTACTTTGGCAGTTTCAGAATAACATCTAAAACCTGAGGACCAATCCATCATACTTGAAATTCCATTTTTTAGATTCACAAGTGTTACAAGAGCAAACCTTAGTATACTGCTGATATCAAGTACCACACCTAATTCTGGTCCAGTCTTATATTCCTATGCAGCATCTGCCATACTTTCTACACTGAGCCCCAGATGTCACCACAAGGTTTCCTCAGGTCACCTAGGGATGATGCCAGTAACAGAAATATTCAGATATATCTTCAGATACATTGGACAGTCTGCCCAGAAAATTTGTTCCTGCACCTGGAAACTGAGAGAAGTTGTTTTGCAGTTTTATGTATCTAAATAGCTTAGCAAGTCTGGCAACAGATGATGATGGCACACACGAACCTGTGAGCAGGAATTTCACATTTTCTTGATGCCTTTAGCAAGCCAAACAAAACATTGAACGTACTCAGAATTAGTATTTCATAATCTTACTGCAATTTTTTGATGAGTTTTTTTTGTGAAATTTGCCATTTTCCAATGCATATCTACTGCCACGGAAACAAACTGGAAGGGCCAAGAGAATCTTTTTTTTATATATAAAAGGTGTCCTTATAAAGTGTAACTGCACCTCATAAAAAAAAGCTCAGCAACACATTTTTCAAAGGCAGCTAAAGGGCATTGAACACAGTTTGGGCAGACTGGTGATGGCATTCGCCTTCTGAAAGAAACAACATGCCTAGGGGATTTAAACATACATATGCCCAAGCACAGATTAGAAGACACCTTTACAGAAACTATACGCTACCAGGTGTGAATTCAGTGCCAATATTACGTAGGCGCAGTTCAATACACACAGGCACTAAACCTTCACAGATCCTATGAGTAAAAGAAAATCCAGCATTCTCTCATCTTATGACAATAACACATTGCTGCCTTTTCAAAGGAAAACTTTCATAACCCAACAGCTACCAGACCGAATGGACATCAGCTGAGTCACCATGGCATTCCTCTCTTGGTGACTTACATTCTTCAGCTGTATTTTGTGAAGAAGTTCAAACCATTTTCTTTAAAAAAAAACTATGACAGAGGGAAATGTAATCAGTTCGTAGTTATACAAACACATCAAGGCTTGCTTCTGTGCAAGCTTGCAGAACAATGACTAGATGGAGTTCTTCTTTTGAAGTTTTGTTTAAGAAAATTCTCCCAGGCTAAGACCCAGTAAGTTACAGTTTAGCCTGGAGCAAATTTTTACAACCAAGTTATAAACCCTTGAAACAGGAGTTCATAATGGAAACAGCTGCTCAACCCGAAATATAACGGGTGCAAGTACAATAAAAACTGCAGGAGTTCACATTAACAATGGCGTTCCCTTACCCTCTTTCCTGTTACCCATCCATTAAACGGGCAACACTATTTAATAGAGGCAAAGGCAACAGGCTT
>NW_010110044.1:28101-44777 GCF_000699245.1 Pterocles gutturalis | reverse complement strand
CTTCTTCCCCTTAATAACAAGCTAAGCAATTTATAGGTGGTAAAGAGCACACTCCCCAAGATCCAGATCTCTTTCAGCAGGGAGCACTCAGAGTGGGCTCTCCAACCCCAGCGAGACACCGCTGCAGTTCACACCACTTCACATTGCATGATGTGCAAACATTGCACATGACGCACATCTGGTGGCCTGATACTTGGGCTAGATAATTCCCACTGAATCTCACCACCAGCACAGCAATTCTTTTTTTACCCCTCTGAGTAATACTTGCAGCATTTTCATACACAGTTTTGTATGTCTCTTATGGGAATTAAAAATGTCAAAGAAATGCAGCACAGACTATGTCTATAGGTATGTAATGTGAGCTCTGTGCTATCATCCGGTCGCTTCTTTTCCCTAAACCTGTCCTTTGTTTCCCATGTGCTGCTTCCTCTACCCTGGTAATCCCCTAACTCTTAATTTCAGCAAGTTATGAAAGATCTTACTCTCAAGTTCCTGTACTCTTGAAGAACACAGGTTATCTAAGCTTCTGGGTGTGAAAATACGGTAATGACTGAGGACCAGCTGCTGCCATATCTGGCTAGAGTAGCATGAGCCTACATAGCTACATAACTTGGTATAAAAAAAAGCCACCAGGAGTTCACAATGACATCAGTGTCCCTTTAGACACCTTTTTTTGCCTTCTATTAACAGGATGTTTTTGCATAATAGTTACCAATAACCAATATATTAAACAGATTATGGCTCACAATGACCCAGTGGGACCGTCCCCCATCCATCCAAGCAGTTCACACCACTCTGCACCTGAGCAGCCAGGTAGAGGAATTTGTGCAAAGGACATGAAACCAAAGCTTTCTATAGAAGCTTTCTTTTTAATGCAGCTGGGCTCAGGAGAGAGCTATCAATAATACTGATTTGCAACAGAAAGTTTGTTAGAAAGTGAACAACCTGAAAGAAATAAAGGCACTCCCCTCCACAAGAAAGTAAGGGAAGGATGAAAGCTTGGGATGCTAGGCAGGACTTGGAAAAAACCATGAGACATTTGCTCTCATTTCCTTTATCTCTATGGGTTTATGTTGGGACTGTTGGAGAAATGGATGTGAATCTCATCTCTGTAGCCAAAGTCCACCTGAAAACAGGCACGTTATTCAGCCTGGTTATAGGCAAGAACCGAGTGCCAACAGATTTGTTAAAATATTTTATCTTGTCAAAAAGAAACCTCAACTTTTGTGACTCACAAGCAATTAGCCTTTGAGACTCATATTTTCTATCTGCAGAAGTAGTTACGTGCAGGATCTGCTCAAAAAAACATTTTTTCTATAAACAAGAAAAACAAATTCTCTATCTTGACACTGATAATAGTCTTCTTTACATACCACATCACCACAGCTAAAGGATTCTCTTCTCTGCACATCATCAAGCAAGAAAAAGTCTCATTCTTAAAAATATTGTCTACTTGGTTAAGAAACAAGTCCAGCTTAGGAGTCAAGTGACTGTAGGAAAGAGATACTACGGAAAGTGTTTTCGGCATAAAAACTCTTGCAACCTGTGCCTGTAACACTGCCTTAAACACAACCAGGGGAAAATCACTTGGGAAGAAATTCTCAGATTTATAAAGCTAAACGATTCACCTCCTTAAATGGTAGCAAGCCACAGTGTTTACGATGGTCTAAATTACGGCGGAGCCAGGAGTCTCCAGCAGAGACCAGAGCAGCTCTCTCCCTGAAGAGTTAACAACCCCAGCCAGCAACACTCCTTCCCCTTGCATAATGCAACAATTTTGTTTCTTGTACTAGACTTCATCAGTACCACCAACATATTATACAATCTAATAATGCATCAGATGCCAGGAGATAATACTGTTATTATATGCTAAGTAGTAACACTCCTGGTTCTGGGTAGTCGGTGTTGGTGGTGCAGCTAGCTGCAACACACCCTCTCATTTCCTGCTAATGAGTCTGAGCGCCCATATCTGGGCGCCATCTTCAAAATTAAGGAGAAACAAAGACAGCATTGTCCACAGGGGAGCAAAGTCTGCCCTCCCCAGCAGAAACACGGAGGCAAGAGCTCCTCTGAACTCCTCCCAGGGTAAGCGAGATCAGGTAGTGGTGCCAATGTCCTACCCTGGGCTTGCCGGTGCCTCCCATCTCAGGGGGGCACAAGAGCAGGGAGGACTCGTCTGTACTGCTGGGACCACAGCTCTTCCCTAGCTTTTCATGAATGTAGAGGTTATTTCATAGAATCAGAGAATGATTTGGGTTGGAAGGGACCTTAAAAATCATCGAGTTCCAACCCCCCTCCCACTAGCCCAGGTTGCTCAAAGCCTCATCCAGCCTGGCCTTGAACACCTCCAGGGACGGGGTATCCACAGCTTCTCTGGGCAACCTGTTCCAGTGCCTCACTGCCCTCACAGGAAAACATTTTTTCCTAATATCTAATCTAAATGTACCTATTTCTTTGTTTTGATCAGCCTGGACTTCCTCCTCCATATAAATGGTGGTGTGTCCTAGTAAGAAAGCACAAAACTTCTCACAGCTCTTAAGCTAATCAGTCTCATAACAGGGAAATTGCTATGTTATCCAAGCTAGCATAGAAAATGTTGGATTTTATAGATGGTTGATTGGTCGCTGTGTAAATTACACTGAAGTCTACCAGAGAAAATTACTGAATGTCATAATTAATGGTAAAATATTCATCAGCAAAAGACTAGTAAACTTGGATTAATGCTATGAGTCAATATTTTTAAGCATAGTATATGTCACACATAGATACGATCATTTTCCCTAGGTGGACATCTATGAAGGAGGTGCTTGGATCCTTGTACAGAGATAAAATGAGGCCCTATTATAAAGCTTGATATCAAAGTCCTGATTTTGAGCCTGCAGCTACTCAGGAAGTCTCATAGGAACCTCTTTTTGATGGGGATGATGGTTTCTAGGGAAGAGCCCATTGGGCCCAAAAAGAGAAGATAAAATTCTCTCAAGCCAGTATTTTACAGGATGTAAAAGTAAGCTGGTCACAGAAGCTCCCTACAAATTCACCAACAGAAGTTAATGCCCTTGACTTTAAAAAACAATTTTCCCAATGGTAAACATTTTCCCTACTCATTTAAGTAGCAATAAAAATAAAACACAAAAAGACACTCACCTTTCCAACTAGACACATCATTCATAAGAAACAAAGGCTCTTGCATTTCCAACCAAAAAACCAAATCTAAGGGAATGGATAAAATCTGCCATCTAGGTGGCAAATTAGGCTCAAAATGCCCCCAAATCCTGCCAGACGAGTAACCTCTGCAACTAGTCAAAAAGGGCACAAGGCTCCTGGTTATCGCCATCCCTGCTCTCCTAGACCCCCAAACCCTTATGGTCCCATCAGCCATCTTGCTCGTTAATAACAGTTGCTTTCCACCTGTCAGGGGAAATGCTGTGCAATTTGTCTGATCAGACCCCATGCAGCCATACAACCTAGACTGAGCACTTACAGCAAACCACTGGCAATTGACTCACAGAGTAAAGGAGAAATTAAACTGCTGTAAATTCCAACAATAAGAGTGCAGGAGAAAAATCATAACCTCATCGCAGATGCTCTGGTGATGCCAGTAAAGACCCTGCATTTGCCCAGGTGTGTTATTCAATCAGCCTATTGCTTTAAATAATGAGCTATTTTCTATTATAATATGATAAATCTCAAGAGGACTTTATCTGGAGTGATGCTGAGGACTTGGTCCCCCAGCTGCTCTCAATGGAAGCTGCATGAACGCAGTGTCTCTGGATTTGGCCAGTGATGTGGACCTACCGAGACACACAGTACGAGCTACGCAATTGATTAATTTCCTAAAGCACATAAAGGTGAAAAAAAAAGAAAATAAAAAAAGAATGGGGTATTTTTGTGGTAAACTGATAGCTAACAGGCCTTCAGTTTGATTATTTAAAGGCTACTATAGGTGTTTTGATGCAACATTCAGTGTACAATAGCATTGTGAACTCTATATAACCATCTGCTCTGTAATGTTATCTAAAGCACAACTGAATACAAGTATACACCTACACTTTCTCTAGACAAATACTTATTGCAGAATCCTTCTACTTACTGGACCAAATGTAAAGATTCGTCCCAGGAGATAGACATTTATCTAAGTTTTACTACTTAATCTGAAATGCTTGCAGCCTAGTATTTAAAGAGGAAGTAAAATTCCTCTGAAATTCAGAATGAAACAGCACAAGACTGCAAACACACAGCTCCAACATTTTCTTTTACATAATAATGGGATTTCCTATGCAGTCTCAGGTATAGAATTGATTTCCAGGGTTTGTTTAAGGAAAATCTTCAGAGGAAAATTTTAATTTAACAGCATGGTGAACCACAACCACACTTTTTGCAAATTATTTTGAGAACCTGAATTAGTAGCTTGCATATTACAAAATCCAGATAATTAGAAACAACATCTAGTATTTTAGATAATCCCCCGCCAGTTAAAAATAAAATGGCTCAATTGATATTATTTGCTGTTTGATTTTTGTTCTCAAACCAAAGGTATTCCACAGAAAACTGAGAAGTGCACAAAAAACCCCCAGGAAAACTGTCAGATGACAATTCAGAGTAAGAATATCTGCACTTAGCCTAAACCTGTGAAATCGTAACACTCCCCTGTAGCACACAAAATACAAACATACACATACATGTTTAAAGATACCATCTTTCCAAAGCATTATTTCAAAAACCTGCTGTCCACAAGCCATCACTGAGTGTTTTGGCAGCCCGTGTCTCACTAACAAGCAGCAGCATTTCAGTTCTGCACATACCTTAAAGTGCTTGTTTACAGTTCAGTTATGTGTAAACTTTCTCTTTGGTATTTTATTCTACACCCTTTCCTGCAAAATTCTTCTTGTTTCTTAAGCAATATTTTACTCTGCTAAGAAGCACAGTCAACCGCCTGATGTCAGCAGGCTTCTGCTACAGGTAAAGCAAGCACCTGCAACTCTTAGCAACAGTTTTGTTGGTGTGTAAGAACTCCAAATATGAGTAAATTACATGTTATAGGTGCTCAACTTAAAGCATTAAACTCATAATGTTATTTCTCTTAGCAGCTCACCCTTTGGAGCAAAACTCTGAATTTCTCCTTACCCATCACATCATTATCATAATGGAGTTCATGTCCTAAAGACATCACATTAAAGTAGCAGCTTGCGCTGAATTTACAGATCTTGTATAATGCTACTCCACTCCTAAGTCTCAGTCTTACTTTCAAAATATTTTGTTTTCAAATGAAGTCTCAAGGAGAGGTGTTATTCCTGGACTCAAACCACTGCTTCTCCCATTTCTTCCCTCTCCTCCAGAGATCTCCCAAGATGTCCTGAGTTTCAGGCTCACCTGCTTGGTTTCTTCTTACTGAAGGTCACAAGTCATCCCAGGTACATTTCCATTCTCTGAAATCTAACTCTAGCCCTTCCCAGGCACAGTTTGACGGAGGTAACAGCTAAAATGGCACATGAGCAATGCTTTATGGTACAAGTATTGCCAAGTCCTACAAGAGAAACAGAAACTCGCAGGGCCACATGATAAAGTGGATACATCCCCATCACAGGCTGAACCTATAGTATAAAACCATGGATTTGTATACCTAAATCTCTTCATTTACCAAATATCCTCCACAGCCTGAAATCACATCTGACATATACCTGTAACATGCTTGAAGAAGGTTGCCAAAACCAGAGGTGTTTCAGAAAGCAGGTCACCATCCTTTACATTCTTCTGCCTGAGCAGCGCCAGCATCGCTTACAACCCAGGCATGTGGGTAAGCTGGCCACAGGGATTTACAACGGCTGAGTGAAAATATTGCCCAGAACAACCCACTCACTACAAGATGTATACACTAATGAGCACAAAAATCCACAGGGAGAAATTCCAGGCATTCCTCCCCTCTCCATACGAGATGATACGCTCTTTCACATCTTTTGCTGGGCAACTGCACATCCTCAGATTTTCCTACTGGGTTCACTTCCATCCACCTCTCCGGTTCATCAGCTGCTGCAGGGCATCTCCGAAGCGGTACATGCTGCACTACCATCAGTGCACTGATGACACCCAAGCTCTCTTTTTCCTTCTTTCCTGACCCAGACACGGCTGCTGCCAACCTCAAACAATGTCTGGCAGAAACTGGTTTCTGGAAGAAGGCCAGCTGGCTGCTACTCAACCTGGACAAAGCAGAAATTATGCTAATCAGCAGGGGGAAATACTTTGAGGACCTGGTGAAATTTGTAACTGCTCTATCAGCTGAGGGTATATGTCCGGCCAGCATCCTAAGAGGTGTGCAACGCAAGTACCACGTCAGGGTTCAACCTCCTCCCAAACCTGCCCCTCCCAAGCTCACCAAAAAAAGCTCAGTCACTTTTTGTTAATGCCTGCTTCATTTTGAAAGCCCACATCACCTTTCCCTTGAGTTCGACTGTGAAAACTGCACCAGGAGGCTAGAGAGATGGCCGAGAGTACTGCTTCTGGCCCACTTCTGGACAGCAAACCAAAATGATTGCAAGCCTGGTGCCTGGAACATCCAGCACTATATGGCATATGATCATCTGGAAACACACTAGTTACTTCTAAAAGTGACATTCACTGATGCTTTAGATAAAACTTCTCAGAAAAGCAATTTACATCCTGTCCGTGAAAACCAGCAATTTGGCTACGTTAAAATAAATCAATAAGACAAGATCTATTTTCCTGGGTTAAGTCTAAGGATTTTAGGTAAACGGTGAGTTACACACACTGGGACAGATGATCTTTTATCTACGGAGATATTTCATGCTTCTCAATTCTGTCCTTATAAGGGACAAATAAATCCACATTAAAATTCCCAGCCCTTTGCAAGGTGTAATACATCAGTGACTTGATTTACTCATTCAGTAGCAAGACATGAAAGCTTCAGAACCCAAGAAACAAGAACAGATGCAACAACTAAGTCTGTTACCAGAAGTGAAGACCAGAAGTAACAATATTGTATTTTAACTTGGAATTGCACTTGTGAAGCAGAATTTCGGGGAGTCTTCCAAAGCCATGCTGACCACTCAAGTGCTACTAGAAATTGTTCTCTCTCTCTCTTTATCCTTTTATAGTCTTAAATGCCAGCTTGCATGCTCTTCTGCTATCTAATCCTGGACTTGAATTCCACAGTGCCATATTGGCCCGGACATTGACTTTAGAAGTATGATGTGTCTTTTCACTTTGCCTCAATTTTGTGCCAATAAAATGGGAATCATGGCAATCATTGCATTTTTGAAGAGCTTACCAATAAAAGGTGCTGAGAAAACACAGGATACGCAAGAACGGCTGGAGTACCCTCTCCACACCTCTCTAACATCAGCAGGTCAAGTTTTACAGCCAGTGTGACACCCTGAGCTCACCTGATTTCAAAACAGCCAGGAACACCAGCATCATAAAGGAGGTGCACCACTACACAGATCGTGTTCGCAAACTGGTTTCGGTTGCAATGATACCAGCTAAACTCGGGGTTTGCAGCAGCAGGTAACGCAAATGAAGCATGCTGCATTCAAGCAGGAAGCAGATTTCTACAACTTGCAGAAACTCAGCATATACAACATTCAACAAGAGGCTTCAGAAATGTCCAAGACAGCCAGTGCTTTGGATGAAATGTTACTGTGGATCAGCTGAAATGTTTTGTGAAAAGTGGCTTTTGCATACCTTTTGCAAGGATTGCCCACTGGTCCAGAGTTAAACAAGAAGTGTGGGCAGGAGGGTGTATTTCTCAAGACTCCTTTTGCCCCTTTATCAGCCATATATTGTAACTCTCCTGATTAAAATACTGACACAGGTAAAAAAAACTAGACTGGGACTAGGGCTTGGGTTTACACTAGAGATACCTGATTCAACTTCTCTAAGCCAACTACACATACCCATCTTGCTTAATCCATTTCCTGACCACAGCAAAGGCAGTAAAACTGCAACAGGAGAATCTTTCCTAATGAGCAGCATAAATAGATGATAAAGCTGCTTAGGACAACATATTTTGGTCAATGTGAGGGAAGAGAGCATAGTTTTATGAGCACGGTTTGTTTCCATTCTATAGGTATTTTCTGTTTAACAATCAGGCTAATCAGTTTTACTTGTGTTCATGGTCATCTTCAAACAGATATTTGACAGCACAGTAGGGTAATATTAAAGGAGGAATTAAAGGAGATTGCTTTGGGCAACCTAGGCTAGTGGGAGGTGTCCCTGCCTACAGCAGGGGGGTTGGAACTCGATGGTCCCTTCCAACCCAAACCATTCTGTGATTCTGTGAATTTCTATTTGCTGCCCGTATTTGTTTAAAATATCTGTTTGAAATTACATATGTTGTTTCTACCAAATTATGTTGAAAAAAATGAAGTTCCACAACTCCTAGGTCTTAAAGGAACTTGGAGGCTGGTGTTGGCCAAATTTGATGTGACTGTATCCCTTTAACACTAAGCATGGGCAATGACAGTGGTAAAAGCAGGCAGATTATGTGAGCCTGAGCGGATATCTTCAGCACAGTGTGTATGGGACAGCAATTTTCCAGGGTAACAGACAATAGCTTCATTTTTGAGTTTCTTTCAGAAAAAAAAAAATACAAAAGAGAAAAGCTGTGGAAATAAATTAATTTGGAATACGTAAAGAGGATTATAAAAGAAAGCATAAACTTTCCTCCTCTGCCAAAAGAGGCGATTTACTGTGTGTACGTCTTTGCCTTGTTACAGTTTATTACGGAGCTGGGTTGCTAAAAGAGAAAGAATTCAAATAAGGAGAGGCTAAAGAAGACTGGATCTTACTGTGAGCACAGGGGTGAGGAGAACACAGAATAACACACGGAAAAAAAGCAGCTCATTGCAACAAAGTGCCTTGTTAAGCCTTCAAAGTCTGCCACTACTGCTCCTCCAAGCAGCACAACCGATTGCGTGGCACATGGTAGGAGTTCGATGGCATATATTTCTGACCTTCCTCTTCTAAAAAGAAACACTATACAGCCAAAACACAACCACCTTCCACGTGCACCTACACGCTGTGAACACCAAAAAGTAAATCAAGTTTCTGAGTGTGGTACGTGGCAGTATAACAAGGGGTCATGGGATGAAAGCAAGAAAGAGAACATTTTAGGCCGAACATCGGGGGGGAAGAAAAAGAGACTTCCGTTCAACTGTGAAAACACTACATGCCCACGTTAAAAATTAGCTAGACAAAGCACTAGAAATTACTTCGTATACTACAACCCTGTGCTGGCAGAGAGATGGAGCAGAACTAATTGGCTCTGCAAACCCTAACTTCTTGTGATCCTTCATAAAAATGGTCTACAACAGTTCCTAGATTTAACAAAGGCTTGCACTTAGAAGGGAAAATGAAACTGGGAAAGCAGAACATCTCCTGCAACCTTATTTCCACTCAGAGCAGCACAGCACGGGAGGTGCAATCGTTCAAGTGCATTGTGCTCTGACTTAAGTTGAGATAATCATTTACAGTGAAAAACAGGAATTATAACTTTTTTAGCATTTTTATCATCATGAGTTTCTTAGCACACAACAGCTTTGAGGGGAAAAAAAAAAAGTCTCTTTTCTCTGAGGGAAAAAAAAAGGTCACTTCTGCTGTCTGCTAAATCTTTTCTTATACCCCCACCTATACTTTAACCCAGACACCAGTTCTACCAAATCCAAAAGAGGAGCTGACATCTCAGGGATCATTACATTCCTACACGTTTCATAAGATGCAATAGCTGGGCAGGAGGAAAAGATTCAGATGAATATTTCCATTGGGTCCAAATTCAGCTGTTATCCATCCACTCTTTCTGACAGCAACTGGCAAATCAGTAAGCTGGTGCATCCTGGCCAGCAGGTCAGTGGTTACATAGCTCTGGGCTAGCTCCCATGACTCGGTACCCAGTGGGACTGACCTAGGATGATGCAAGAGGGACTTTGGAGAGAAGACGCCCTGCTCACCTCCACCACTCCCAGAAAACGTAGTGCAAATACATATGCTCATCATATTGACAATGTTTACTCTATGGATGTTCCCTGCAATAATCAGGGAATTCATTCTTGTATTCTGTTGATCGCAATTTGTCACAAATATGGCAAGTGAGTGTCATTGGTATGCAACCAGAGCTACATATTACATTAGGAAAAAGGCTCTGAATATCTGTAACAGAGGCCATAAATAAAATGAACTAGAACATATAAGATAAAATACCTTTCCCTGTTTTTGATATAGGCATATGATTTCCATTAGTAAAAGGATCACTATAAAATTTACTGCAGAGGACCTGATTTTTCCCTTGGTAGTCTTCTTCACTATAGATCTTCAGTATTTGTTTGCATTTTGTTTTATGTTTTCACAAAAAAATTTGGCTTCAGCTGTGCAAAATTGGTTCCTTTAGCTCCTTATGTGCAATAACTAGGAAGATATGCTCCATCCTACAAAAATATTGAAGTATGCCAGGTTGAAATTAAATTTTTCAGAATTATCCAGGACAACAGAACTCAGCCTGCCTAATTCTCACCCAGAGATACAAGCACCTGCAAGGAAGTTTCACTTTTAATCCAAGCCGATATTCTCATCTCTGTTCTTGTCTGTAGTACATGCCATGTAACTACCCTACCAAACAAAGCTTCTCACTGGTGCACTTTGCAAGTGTTTAAATATGATTATGCCCTAAATAACTGTTGTTTGTAAATGGTAAAAAAGTGTACTGCTGTCACCATTCCCCTGAAATCTTAAACCCAGTCCCAAGAAAGCACTAAAGTTGTGCTTCAGGTACCTATGTGCCCACGTTAAATTTAAGAATGGGTTTAAGCACCTTCCCTAGACCAAGGCCCTGAGCAAGTGAAATATGATTTTCTATTTAAAATATTAAAAAGATACAGGCTGCCCAAGTGTTTTACATTTCTTTTTCCTTCTTGACTTCTAATTCATTTCTGACATACTGTTTCCTTTCAGTCCCTTGTCTGTATCATAAATCTATCTGTAATAACTTGGCACACATCGCACACTTCACATGGAAATGGATCTTGCACCCTCCCAGTCAGAGGCTGTGAGGGGCAATGTCCATAATAACTCATGTACAAAGTACAGCTTCGGTAACCAAAGTCTCTCATTCAGGCATTTGTGACTTTACATCCCACGGTGTATCCCAGTGTATTGCACAGATAACTGGAATTAACTCTGCTGCCATTTACTCCAGAATAAATCAGTGACCTCCACAGAACTTAAGCAGCCTAATATCAGGAGTAAATGAGATCACAATTAGGCCATGTTGTATGAACTTCCTTGTAGAAACACTAGTTGTATTTACCATCTTAGGGTCCTCATTCTTAGTGGGGCTGGGACATCACAAGCTGTAGTCACGTACAAGCACCTTACAAATGGGAAGAAGGCATTTGAAATTTGTTTTCAGAAAAAAACCAACTTCCAGTTTATCTTCCTTTTTCTTTCAAAGTTTGTGTACAAGTATCTAGCCTCTGTGCAAATATGATCCAAAATCAACTGGGGAAAGCAGGGAGATGCTAGCCAGGATCCAGCAATAACCCAGCAGCTGACACGCAGTTTCACAGCACTGTCTTGGTTCTGCCTGATTGCACATTATGTCTCTCATCAGGCACCCTGACACACAAGGGTAAACATCACCATTAAATTATTCTGGAGTCACAGCTCAAGAAGATGGGACATATATCTTTCAAGACTCTTCAGGTGCAGAAAATGTTCATTGAGTTACACCCAGGATGGAGTTAGTCCCTTATTTTCTGTAATGGCGACAAAAAGAAAAGACAACTGGAAGAGTAGCTCCCTGTATCTGTTCTCCAGCTGTTGATCTTAAAACCCTTGGGGTACATATGGCACGTTCACTGCGTGCTGCTGTACGGGGCCCTTCATATTTTGTGAAGTATGATATCAAGCTTTGACAATTCAGAAGGCACTGATAAACAGATATCTTGACCTGTCAAAAATCAGTTTTACATATCTAACATCACAATTCTTTCTTCACATCATTAGGAACTCCTAGGGAACATTAAAGCCCAGATTTCTGCCAATGCCTTCCCCTTTCCTAGCTCATTTATTATGTTTTTAATAATGCCTGCTTTTTTTTGTGTTTACAGCTCTGCTTGTCAAATTTGCACAATGGTGAAAATATGAAAAAAGCCAGAGAAGCAAACCCTGACTAACTGATAGCATGAGCATGTTTCACATAAATGTTCGTTATACATAGCGTTACTGCTGAAGCTACTGCACTGGCCACAAACCCTGTGGTTTAGTACCACTGACCTTAATAGCAGACAGATGAATAGCAAACCTGACATGTCAAGCAGAAAGCTAGAGTAATTTGCGCTCTTATGAACAGATCCCGAGCCGGCACACAGTGATCATAGCTTCCCCAAGATCAACAGCACAAGTTCCATTATTTTCTAGCTCAGACAACCATTTTTAATGCCAGGAAACCAGAGAGAACATTCGGCATTTATTAAACTGCTGAATTAGAACTTTGGAGTCATAGCTTCTTTCATCTTGATACCCGTATTTAAATACACATTTCATATTACTAGAGCTGTAAAAAATTCAATTATTTCAGATCACAGTTATTTGGAGAAGGTTCTCCCCTCTTCATTACTGAGTCAGAAGGACTTGAATTTCATCTCCTGAAACTTCCCTGTGGAGTATGCATGCAGGGCTCAAATAAAACCATCTCTCCAAAGCCTGGTTTACTCGTACAGAATAATACATCCTTTTCTGAGTGAAGAGGTGGTGAAAAATCAATTCCCTTTCCACACGGACTTTCTTGAAAGGGGATTGGAATACCTAGTACCACATGGTGCCCTTGTCTTCCCTATAGAAGAGGGGCTGTGCTATGGAAAACAAGGTAAAGTCTAGCTGAGACAGAAGCCGGCTAGTTCAGTAAAAGCACATCAACACTATCGTGTTTGCCCCACATTAAAGGTCTATCACCTTTAGGTAGGCACTGTGTTAGCAAGTGCTGAATTAACACCATGCAACAGGTAATAGGACTTCTCCATCTTTTTAAAAAAATCCTTCCATCATTATGAGCTGCTTCATACTCCCCTGTCATTCCATACATGTCCCAGTTTGTCTTTCAGCATCTCTGTAGGTCCTTGCCAGGCCCCCTGGGTTTCTGTCCCATAGCAGTTCTCTAGCACTCTGCCCTGCCCATCTCCTCCCCTTTTACAGTGCCGCAGGTGACCTCACCCATTCAAAGGGATTCAGTTACCATCACACGGCCAACGACTCTCTAAGTCACCTCTCCAGAAGTAACCTGTCACTCAGCTTCCAGTTATCACCAGCTGCTAACTATACCAATGATGTGTACATGTAGTAGCAGATACAAACAAAAAGTTCAGAACAAAATAACATACGTAGGGTAGTGAAACCTCTTTTCATCCACATGGAATCATGCAAAAGGTCGCAATTTCTTTGAATTAAATTTACAGAGACTACAAAACCCAAGACAGTCAGAAAATGAGTAAGGACAGAGAGACAGCTGAGATCTAGAGAGATTGAACCTATAAGCAGAAAAATCACAAGATGAAATTCAATATAATGCAATTTTTTTTAATTTTTTTTTAGAGAAAGAAAAACCTCCAGACCACGCAAACCCAGAAAGCAGCGATGGGTAGGAGAGGCTGAGGGTCAGTAGAAGATAATAAATTAGACATGAGTCCACAATGCAGTCTGACAGCAAAAAAGGTCACTACAATTTTAGGCTGCATATGCAGAGACAGTGAATAACAGGGAAGTAATGGTTTTTATCTATATTGATCGGGTGCAGTCTACTATGGAGAAAACATGCTCAATTTTGCTTTTTGTGTAAACAAAAACTAACAGCAATTTGGAGGGAGTTTGTACAACACAGCCTCAGAATAGCTTGGAGGGCTAGCAGAACTAACCAGGGAAGATGAAAAGCTGACAAAAAAAACAAGAAAAACCAACCCAGACATTCTCTTGCAAAGCAGTTAGAATAATTTAAGAAGCTGAGACAAAATAATTGATTGTTGAGGGTAGGCTAGGCAAACCTGCTCACTTTCACACTGAAAGGAACCAGGACTCACTTTGAGCATTACCAAGTCTGACTTGGAAGGCTGTTAACATTGATGGGGCAATTATTTCCAGAACGACTGTGGCATGTAAGTGTCCAGCTGCACCCTGGGAATTTTCTGGCTAACGCAATAGCTAGGAAAAACAATGTAAAAGTCTCTGAAGAGTAGATGCCTCAAAGAGGAAGAAAGCCTACTTAGCAAGGCAAAAGGGGACGTCAGTAGAAAGGAATTAAAATGTGGAATTAAAATTAAGAGGTAGACCTGGGCTAAACTGTTAGGCAACATCTCTCAAGGCTGAGATCGATCAGTGGCGATGACCTTGCATTGCCCTACTGCCAAAATGCAACCCGACACAGTGGGGTTTTAAGGCTTGAAACTACAGAAGGCATATAATTGAGATGAGGTGGACAACCAAGGCCAGCATATTTTCAATGAGTACCTCAAGATGACTGGTGTAAGCTCCTCCTCACAACATCCTTAAAGGTAGGGTAGTCCTAACATTAAAACCCACAGAAAAGAGAAAATTCCTGGTAGTATTAAGGGGCTTCCAGCACTGTTTCTGCTTCCCAGGTTTTTGAGGACAGCTTGGTCAGCTCATCCTCTCTGCTGACCAGAAAACAGTAAAAGTCATTAGAGCACCCAGGCCAAGCTAATAAGCTCCTGTAGGAATCAAAACCCATGAGCTTGGGCTCTACATTGCACTGTCTTCACATGGCTCCTGCTGGGCTCAGAGCATGGGCTGAGCCTGCTCCTGTCTGATGAAGCACTAGTCAGTGAGGGTCCACACAACAAAGCATCTGCATGGAGAGAGAGGGCAAGACAGGAAAAAAAGAAAAAAAAAAACACAACACGCACAACGCAGCAAGAAAGCACTGGCATCTCAATGTGCCATTCACAAGCAAACCCATCCTTGAGGTAGCACAACATAGCTAATGGAAGCAAAAGGACTGCTCTTTCTCAATATCCTATGCCATTTACAATTCATTTAAGCAGTCAATATATTTCAAAACCCCTTTTACATCCAAGCTGGAAATGCCTAGTATTAAATTGGCAGAGTTAAAATTAAAAAAAAAAAAAAAAGGCAGTACAATAACAAAAGATATCCCAATCTGTCTTTTCACCAAGGTGTATTGCCTTGTTAATTTTGCAGTGGGGAAAAAAAAGGCAGTTCTGGACAGCTGGTTAAAAGAAGCTGTTAATTTAAAATAACCTGTTTGTTAATTGCTTTCAACCTTGGTCAGTTGGTTTCTGCACTCTGAACCCTAAAGGTAGTTTGAAATGAATGCACCTAGGGAGCAAGGAGTAATTAATGCAAGCAGGCAGCCATGGCTGGAAGACAGAGGTTACAGTGAAGGGAGGAAAGGTTTGAATCCATGTGTGCACTCCTAGAAATTGGCCCCAATGCTCTTTTTCCTCCTGCTGCAGAGCCACAGCTACAGCTGGAGCCCTCTGCCAAAGCTGGGGTGTCTCACTGCCCCCAGGCACACCACTGCCATCGTGGAAAAAACTTTGCAGGCAGCAGCTGCAGCAACAGCAGAAGCAACAAAGTGGGCAAGCTGGCTGCACAACCCCACTGACCGTCCTCCCTCCCCACCTCCCACCACCTTCACCAGGTCCCCAAACCTTTCTTCTTGCAAGGAGCCACAGGGGCCACCTCACCTAGTGCTATGCCACTGGCCCCACTTCCAAGAATACTGCCCTGGCCAAAAATGCACGAGGCTCCTACCAGCTTGCAGGCACTGGAGGAAATGTCCCCCTGCCCCCCACCCAGAACCCCAGCACACAACCCATGCAGAAATACAGCATCCACGAACAGAAATTATGACTTTCTGGTTCTGTTTTCTCAGCTTGCTGGTCCCCAGTCACCAGGGGAAGGCTGCCCCATCACCACCTTCAGGGAGAGTGGCAGAGGGAGGAGAGGAAAGGAAAAAAAAAAAACCCTGGAAATTAGTCACTTGTTTTACAGGCTGCCTCAGACTGGCTTGCTGCGTGCTCAAAATAGAAAGACAACTGACCTGTGAGTTATTTAAACACGAGCGTTAACATTTAGAGGCACGAGGCAGGGTGCACAGATTCTATCCGACTGATGCCTGCCTGACCCTTGCAAGTCCTTGGGTGACCCAGGCATGCACAGCCAAGTGCGGCTGTGGCCAGCAGGTCCCCTCCGCTTTCCCCTCCACCTCCCCAGATTTCATTCTGGCAGCAGGCTGGTGTATTTTCCTGCAATAGTGGAGAAGTTGCACAATGCTTAGGAGGAAGCTGGGAGCCTCCTCTCTGAAACAGCCTTTCCAGCAAGCTGTATATGTGCTTCCAACTTGCAAAGGACAGTAAAGAAAGCTATGTTCAAAGAGGAGGATGTCAAAAGTCTCTTCCTTTCTCAACTCCACCCCTGTAATGATTACCAACCTATTCCAGCTATTATGGTTAGGTTCTGACTTTTAATCTTCATTAAAATAGGGGCTATATACCCATCATGGCTTGATTTTGTGATTTGTATTGTTAACAACCTATGCACGTGGGTCAGGGCAATCCCAAGCACAAATACAGGCTGGGCAGAGAGTGGATAGAGAGCAGCCCTGAGGAGAAGGACTTGGGGGTATTGGTGGACGAGAA
>NW_010110044.1:22395-27713 GCF_000699245.1 Pterocles gutturalis | reverse complement strand
AAATTTAGACTAGACATTAGGAAGAAATTTTTCACTGTGCGGGTGGTGAGGCAGTGGCCCAGGTTGCCCAGAGAAGCTGTGGATGCCCCATCCCTGGAGGGGTTCAAGGCCAGGCTGGATGAGGCTTTGAGCAACCTGGGCTAGTGGAGGGTGTCCCTGCCCATAGCAGGGGGGTTGGAACTGGATGATCTTTAAGGTCCTTTCCCACCCAAACCATTCTATGATTCTATGCCAAAAACTACATTTGAAAAGAAAAAAAAAAAAAAGCCTTGATAAAAGCTGGTCTCAAGATTCTACCATAACCTAAGTATAAAATCATCCCAATAGACAGAGATGGGAAGTTTAGTATGCTTAAGGAAATCTACATGCCTCTATTGCTCTCAAATTAGGATTTAAGCATGATTTAATCTGAAGCTTAAGTTGCCCAAATGAGTCCATGTACAAGACTGAGCTTTACAGCACATACATATCTTATTCTCTTAAACATTCCCATAAGTTTAGCAACTACATAGGTCTTCACTTGTACCTGGGACCACCAAGCTAGACACTCTTGATAGCAGATTGCAGGATGCCCAATTAGTCCCTATATAAACACTTCACTAAAGACCTATCACATCAGGGCTATGGTTTTAGATACAGTAATGATTCCTAACCACATTCCAGGATAGAATAACATGGATGATGAAAAGCCAATCATTCAAAGTCCAGGAGAGATCGTGAAGATAGTTTGGTCACAGCTCTGCCCCAGTAGGCCACTACTCCGAAATATGATGTCTTCATGAAATTATATCTTGTCAGCTTTAGCGATACAGGACACAACATCAGAGAGATACTATAATGTATGTATATGCACACATATATATTCTTTGGTCAGCATCATACCCAGTTCCTCAGCCACAGGTACATAAACTTTGCCCTTTTTTTTTTCTCCCCCTAAGCACAAAGCTCCATGTTATCATTCCTCCAGGCACAAGCAGTTTTCCATTCTCCGCTGTTAAATCCAGTAGTGTCTTAAGAGGCTTTGTCTGAATAATCTTCATGACCATTATTGATAGCTGTATTGATACAGGAGGTGGCCTGGTCAGGTTGTAACAGCTCTTTGAGCTCATGAGTTATTTATGAGTGGCTGCTACTCTGCAGCACACGGATACTCATAGTTAGGTGATGCACACCATCATGTAACCTCCATATTATCTCATGAAGAGTACAGACTGTCCCGCCTTCAAAAGGAGCCTGATACACACATTACCTACAGTGAAAACTCAACTGCGCCACGACAAATGTAGATTCGCTGCTACGACCTAAGAGCACCCTTTGCAAGGCATTCTCCAGGCACTTGTTGGTCGCAACAGTACCATATGGAAGAATGGGGCTGGCTGCAGTGGGAAGTCTATTTTTTCAATGCCAAAAATATTTTCCTAAAGAAAAGTGTTTCTGGAAAACTGAAATAAAGCTCCTATATCTTTGTTTCCACATTGTAAGAGAGCAGCCACCGCACCTAGTCCTTTATGTTAGCTTCCAGGCTGAAGGGAGCAAACAGACTTCCATTTCAGAGGGGAGGTAAGCACAAGTCATTACCCCCGATTTCTATGACAACTGCAACACTCAACACATCTACAGATTTGGTTGCTGGTGTTTCTGTATCATGAGCCAATGCCAAGCTAAGTCTAGCGGCAAAATTATCATGCAAAGGCATGTGGTCCATTAAAAATACAAGTCACGTAGAGTTGCAGGGTGATATCATCAGGGGCAGCTGATGTGACAACTATCAAAAGTTAGCACAAGCCTCCAAATCACAAACACCCTGGCTCTGATCCCATTTTAATAAATCTGCTTTTACGATTAAACCATCACTATAATTGGCACTGGAAGAGTGTTGGCAGTCTGCTGTGGTCGCCTTCCCTGCAAAGCGTGTTTGTGATGCTCATCTCCGATTGATGCATAGTGTCTGCCTGCCTCCTATTAAAAAAAAGGAAAAAAGCTAACCACACACCAGTATGAACAGCGGCTGGCAGGCAGACTGGTCAGCAGTGATTCATTCCCTGGCAGCCATGACGAGCAGCATGGGCTAAATTCAGCCATGGTGGAGGTGGGTGTTTCTTCATTTCCTTTCACAGCATTGTATCTATGTCACATCAGGTATGAAGTTTGGCCTTGTATTTTTAGTTAATTATAGTAACTGCCTTTTCCTTACTGTCAGCTTTTTGCAAGCATTATGCTCTTGTTTGGGGAACAGCTTGTTAGTGCAGCTGGAATCACACTGCACTCTAGGAAAATAGTGGGGAGCAGGCAGGGAAGGGAAGAGACAGAGGGAATGATGTGTTGTGTACTTAAATAGCCGGGTTGTTGGTTAAAAAAAACACAACACACAGGCAGCAGCAAAAAAAACACTGATGCCTAGGAGCTAGGGAGAAGAATTTATACACTTTGCATTTTCTAATTTCCCTCTGGATAGGAATCATATAGTTCATCTAGCCTTTTAGGCTGCAGAAAAGGGTAGGTGTGAGTTTTTGAAGGCAGTACCACGCATGTGCCTGCATTACAAAACCTGTCTTTTTCCCTCCCCCCAAGCACAAATGGCAGCTGAAGTTAAAAAAATTAAGCTGGCATTGAGTGTTGTGGCACACGAGGTGCTAAACATTTGGGAATTTGGTGAATTTCTCAAACAGATTAGAAGTTAGCATAAGGCAAAGGAAAATAACTTTCCCCAATACTAGATAGAGAGCAGAAGGGAGCAGGGGGAGTGGGAAGCTTAGAGGTTTCTCCTCCCCTTTTGTTGTCCCCTTTCCCAATATTGATACTGCTCTGATTTTTTGATCTCTGCACTTCTTTGTTTTGGCTTCACAGGTATCAAGGGAAAATGGCTAGCAGTGAGTTCTGCAGCTTTTCCTGCTCTGCAGCCCCTCTGGCTTAGCCAGCTGGATCACACTGAATTAGTCAAGTACTTCATTATCTCCCTTCTCTGCACATTTTGCTCCAGGTAATAAAATGCCCAAGAGAGCCAATGCCTTCTGCCACACTGTCTGTGAAGTTGCGTTGTTTCGGCCAATTCTGCATATCAGCCTTGTGCTATGGGAGGGCATCACTTTTCATCCCTTGCCTGCAGTGCTTCCCAATCTCCATTTAGTCACAGCAGTTAGCTAACCATGTAGCTGTTGATAACATAGCGTGGGTTTTGGAGCTCCTCAGCCCTCAGGAGGTCTGGGATTTCTCTTCGCAGTGTGGGCCCTACAGGAGGAGCGGCAGCTAGCTGGGAGAGCCAGACCAATTACATAGTGGGGATGGATGGAGTGCTATGTGAGAATTGCTCTTATTAGCAGCCAGTGGGATAGGAGTTTTGCAGTAGGGCATTTTCTGCAGTAGTGAACTGCTAGCCAGATATCTAGGTCAGGTACAGAAAGCCGTAGACTGAAATCCAGGCAATTGCTTTGCACATCTTTCTTTTGTGAGGCATTGTGCTGTGCAGAGGAAGAGAGTTTATTAGTGGTGAGGTTTTATTCTCCCCCCCCCCCCCCCACCAGCTGACTCATTCTGATATAATGACAACTTTTTACATTTCTAGTCTTTAGAACAAATGCTTAATAGCTACTTTTTAATGTATTTTTTTAAAATATGTTTGTCCCCTCCCCCTGCTCCATGGGATTTCCCTCCCCCCCCAAAATGACCTTTAGTTAAAGCCATAAACTAGCTTGAGGCAAACTCTGGCAGCTCTGTCATGTGATGGGCAAAATGGGCCATATTTAAATCACATGGAAGCGAACAGGAAGAAAGAATCTAGTTCACCTCTCAGTATTTAATCTTATTCACAATGGCCAGTGCTGAAAAAAATTTCTAAATTGTTATCTACTTGGGGGTAGGAATGTGAAAAATACATGTTGGAAAAAAGAAGTTCACCTTGCACTGAAACCTATGTTGCAAGAAATCAGTTTTTCCTGTGTGAACAGAAGCAAAAGTATCTGAAAAATGAGAGCAGATACGTTTTGTTTTAGTTTTTTTTGGCAGCCACCTTCCCCCCATCCTAGTTCCATCGAGTTCTGCAAATTTCTTGCCTGGGACATTCAGCCCACAGGGATGTGGCAAGGGAGGAAATATCTGCACCAAATTCCATGCTAAGGAGCACAGTCCTAAAGAAATTCGAATTCAGAACACTGTGAAAGCAGGGAAAAAAAAGAGCTATATACGAGTTTTATAAATTTGATTCACAGCCTGCTGAAGTAAACAGCTGATGCCTATTGATTTCAGTGATCTATGGATCAGTCCTCAGTAACAAAGAGAAGGATCTCCCGATAATGAAGGTCCAGACTGTAGCATTTAGATAAAAATATTAACTGCAAAATACTGCTAAATTAATCCAACTTCTTTTGATTATTGATGTCCTACTGTTTTCTGCCTGAAACAACATACACGATGCATCAGTCATTTATAAATTATTCATTCACAGTTATTTTGGCAGCAGCTTCTTTCCATTTATCAACTGATAAACGTAAAAGAGATAAGAAAGGTAATTTTATAGCCCCTTGACATTTACCTTTGACGTGATTTCCATGTTTAATAAGGTAAAATACAAATGACATTTTGGGGATTCCTGAGTCCATGTTACAATAACTTCTGTATCCACATCACACAAGATGGGAGAGCTGAGTACATACAAATCTCCCAGGCACACGAGTCCCTCAGAGCTCACTTCCCAAGCCTGATTTCAGCAGCTCTGAAATGTGCCCGTGGTGCCACCAAATTGCAGAGCCTTTTCACAGCAGCAGTGGAAGAGATTATGGTTGACTTCAGAGACTTGGATAATGTCCAAAGAGCCACAGCTCTGGGGTCTGCTGAAACCATGAGACATAGCCAGGTCAAGAATTTACTGTTGCCTGGCCTCATTTCTAGAGATCTCATCAATATTCGCACCTGCACAGCTCTTGGACATTTCAGATCTTTGCCCAACATGACCACAATAGTAATTCCATAATTCAGTGAAATTACATCTTATGCACCCTGAGGTTAAAGGTGGGCAAAATCAGGTACTAGATATTCAGAGACCACATCTATCTCTCTGTAGACATTCCTCTGTACCCTTGTTAGATCTGCAACCCACTGAGCTACAGTACCACAGCACATTATACGTGGCTGCCACATGCCACCAGAAGTATAAGCCACTCCAAGCAAACAAAAAGGAAGTGGAATGATTTCCAACCTAGCAGAGAATGACAGAGCCTTTGAATAGCATCTGTTCTATTTTCTCTCTTGCCTATGAGACAATTAAAGAAAGATTTCATTAAAAAAAAAAAAAAGGAGAAAAATTTAAAAACCACACACTATTT
>NW_010110044.1:0-22380 GCF_000699245.1 Pterocles gutturalis | reverse complement strand
TAACAGTACCATTAATCCCAAGATCTACAGAGACTACCAAAATCACAGAATCATAGAATCATTAAGGTTGGAAAAGACATCGCTCCACACCTGATGAAGTACCCAGAGACCACTGAGATTTTTATGCCACTTCTACAAGTCCTGTAAGTACTGCACATTATGCATCTAGAAGTAATTACAGGACAGCAAATTAACTGTTGACTTGCTCTTGCCCTGTAATACTAGATAGTATTCTTAGTGGAGTTGTACTTTCAGGAGTAATATTATACAAGAGACACTAGCCACTGGTTCATACCTGCATGTACTTCAATGAACCATTACTTCGTAGAATGGTTTGGGTTGGAAGGGACCTTCAAGATCATCTAGTTCCAAACCCCCTGCCGCAGGCATAGACACCTCCCACTAGCCCAGGTTGTTCAAAGCCTCATCCAGCCTGGCCTTGAACCCCTCCAGGGATGGGGCATCCACAGCTTCTCTGGGCAACCTGCTCCAGTGCCTCACCACCCTCACAGGAAAAAATTTATTCCTCAGATCTAATCTAAATCTGCCCTCTTTCATCTTAAAACCATTACGGTTCATCCTGTCACATCTGCCCTCTTGCATCTTAAAACCATTACGGTTCATCCTGTCACTACACTCCCTGATGAAGAGTGCCTCCCCATCTCTCCTGTAGCACCCTGCAAGCACTGAAAGGCTGCTAGGAGGTCTCCTCCTCTTCTCCAGGCTGAACAACCCCAACTCGCTCAGCCTGTCCTCATGGGGGAGGTGCTCCAACCCTCTGACCATCTTTGTGGCCTCCTCTGGACCCACTCCACCAAGTCCATGTCTTTCCTGTGCTGAGGACTCCAGAGCTGGACACAATACTCCAGGTGGGGGCTCAGGAGAGCAGAGTAGAGGGGGAGAATCACCTCCCTCAACCTGCTGGTCATGTTTTTTTTGATGCAACCCAGGACGTGGTTGGCCTTCTGGGCCACAAACACACATTGTCAGCTCATATTCCATTTTTCATCTACCAACACCCCCAAATCCTCCTCCTCAGAGCTGCACTCAAGCCATTCTCTGCCCAACCTGTACTTGTGCTTGGGATCTTCCCAATCCACATGCAGGACCTTGCACTTGGCCTTGTTGGACCTCATGAGATTTGCAGAGGCCCACTTCTCAAGCCCGTTCACATCCCTCTGGATGGCATCCCTTCCCTCCAGCATGTCAACTGCACCACACAGCTTGGTGTCATCAGCAAACTTGCCGAGGGTGCACTCAATCCCACTGTCCATGTCACCAAAGATGCTAAAAAACACTGGTCCTAGTACTGACCCCTGCAGAACACCACTTGTCACCAGTCTCCACTTGGACATCAAGCCATTGACTGCAACTTTGAGTGCAACCATCCAGCCAATTCTTTATCAACCCAGTAGTCTATCCATCAAATCCACATCTCTCCAAAGTAGAGACAAGGATGTCATGTGGGACAATGTCAAATGTTTTGCACAAGTCCAGGGAGATGACGTCAGTTTCTCCTCCTGTGTCTACCAGCACTGTAAACCCATCATAGAAGGCCACCAGATTTGTCAGGCACGATTTGCCCTTGGCAAAGCCATGCTGGCTGTCACAAATCAACCCCTTATTTTCCATGTGCTTTAGCATAGTTCCTGCTATTATTCATTTGTGAAACACTAAGCACTGCATAACATCTATAAGGACACAAATACTCCATGCTGACAAGTCCACCATTACATTAAGGCAACATTTTCCTAACTCTTTCTGCTGCCCCTCCAGGACGAGGAAAAACTCAGTTCTTTCCAGTTTTCCAAAATAGGGAAGCTTAAACTGAGAGATTCAGTTGGCTGGGACATTTCAGAAATAAGAAGAAAACATTGGGTTCTGGGATCACAGTACAGCCCACTCATTCTACCTGTGCTCATTTCAAGAGATAAGAGTGAAGGAGATGAACACAGTTTGATCACCAGAGTCACACGAAGGGGTAGCCATTAAGTGGACGTGTACACCCCAGCCCACTTTCCCCCCCCACCCAGGTGGTTTTCTCTACCCTGTCCTTCAAAAGCCAAGCTAAACATTTTCATGTTACTTAATGGATGTTAGAGCATGAAAAGTCAAATTAGAAGCTGAGTTATTGTGTAATTTTTTTTGATAAGTGCCAACAGATTAATGTGTTCTTCTCTTAGGAGAACAGCTCAACAAAAACACCCCACTCCCAGAGATACATACAACCTTCCCATGCTTGGCTAGGATAGAGAAAACAAGGTAGTAAAGGCGGTGAGATGTATTTTCTGTCATCAAGCTGTTATACATGTAATTATATCTGGTGTTATTAATATTATTTATTGTGAACAAAAGTTAACTTAAGGCAAAACACTAGAGGTCTGGGTGAAGTGTTAAGGGCTATCCAAAGTCAAATTCTGCCCCAAAGCTTTGTGTTTGGAGAGATTGCCCATCACAATTTTTGTGCTAATGAAAGCTGCTGGACTGACAACTCTGGAGGCAAAGGCCTCCTGTTTCCCCAAGGAAAAAGGAAATACAAGGAAAGCCATACATGTTCTCTGCAGCAGGACAGTGAGAAACTCGGGTCTATAAATACAGATTCCTTTGCAGGACTGGAAGTCGTAAACTAGGGCTGGAATGGGTCATCAGGCCAGGAGACAGATACATTAGAAGGATCCCCTATAAGAACCACAAGTTCCCATGCACACCACACGCTGTAACACCTGCAGCGCCTCTCCTCCCTGTATCCCATAATAAACTTTGGGGACCAAGTGCCTCAAAACAAAACTCTGCTTTGCCATGGTCTCTTCTTTTCAGGACTTCAACTTCAGGCAGGACTTTGCCTGCAGAGAGGTGATTTTCTGTCTTAGTACACCATGGCTGTTCCTTTTGGATATGGTTTGTGCTTCCATATTTGTTGGTTTCTTAAGTAAGACTTAAGTTTTATTCCAATTTTATGGCAAGCCCCAGGGCTCAATTCAGATAAGCATGCTTCTGTTCCAGTGCCAAAAAAAATCCTTTTTTTTCTTGCAGCCATCATAAACCAGTCACCCTAGAAAAACCAGCTCTTTGTTCTTGGGGAAACAGCTATTGTCAGAATATTTTACATGTAAACGAAACATGGGAGCTCATCTTCCTCTTATTTGTCATTGCAAGCTTTCCCCATTTACCATTCTACTCTGATTTTCCCATTTAGCAGTGTATGGAATCTGCAACAGTGCATATTGTAATATGCAAATCGTATATAGCATTTTGGTGTCAGACGTACTGAAATTAAATCAAATGGAAGAAAAAAAAAGGAAAGAGGGTGTAATAAAGGTACCTTTATGGCCTCAAGCTGTAGATAAATTGTGGTCTGTGGTAGTTAAACAACAGCTGTTCAGATTTAAAACAAAATTATGATAAGGATCCCCAGAAGATAACACCTCTTGAGGTAACAGCGTTTACCTAAATGCATCTGTTAGCAGCAAACACCATGACTTAGGACTGTTTATGTGATAGTTTATTCCCATTTGTTTTCCTTCTCCTCCCCCCACTCACGTTTTGTAGCAAGAATGAACCCTTCCATGGCAATCTGGACCTCGGGGGTCCTGCACAACCTCTCCACCTGAGTGGGAAGGACAGACAGACCCTCCCAGCCACCCACAGGTGGAAGCAGGCTGTGAGACCTCTGCACCGGTAAAGTGCAAGGATTAAAGAACAGCAAGAAAGCAAATTGCTACAGTTAAAGAAAAAAACAGCAGGACTAACACATTTCAGTAGGGCTACGTACGCTGAGACTCAGCAATCTTTATACTCTTTGTGAACAGGAGTTCTTTAAGAGCTTTACACCCAATAAAATTTAAACTTTTATATATTTTTTTCTTTGTTTATTGCACCGGGGGTTTTTTTATTGCAGACATGTAGCAAGCCACCCATATGGAATTTCACAAAGTGGCAACCATGCTCAGCCCAAGCACCTCAGACCTGCCCAAACCGAGCCTCAGGTCAGCAAATTCCAAAAGGGGTTTTTTTTGCTCTGATTCATTTTGTTCCTTCTGCCCCTTCCCACTCTCTCATGGCTATATTGCAGTGGCTATCATTTTAATTAAAAAAAATAAAAGGAATCCCAATGAGAAGGAAACAGCATTAGGATTTTAGCTTCAGTCCCCTGCTGGGAAAATACCTGCTGTGTAGGATGGGCAGAGTCAAGTACCCAACTTCCTCCCTTCTCCCCCCTCGACTCCCCCGTTGCTCCTTCTCCAAAGGATGCAGACAGCAGCACCAGGGCATGCCGGTGGCGACAGTCCTCCATCCCAGCCACTGCCCACGGGAACACCTCCACACCCCTCCGTCTCCTCCGCAAGCACGAGTTTAGCAACAGCGATTCATCATGGAGAGAAACATTAATATTTTACCTTAGTTACCAAGTGCGCCCGTTCAAACTTTTATCTAAAACATTCTTTATCATCTTTTCATTAAGTTCTCAAGAGCTAATGGTTTCTGAGTTCCCAGGGTAAGGATGATGTTCTGAATAATGAAAGCTCATTATTTCTCCACAGAATGCTTGTTAATTCAAATGATGATATTAAAACTATAGTAGCCTTTAGCGCTGGGGTGATTTCTAGCATACTTTATCATGTATCAATATATACTCTGTTTGTCAAAACTGCCCAGGGCTGGGGCTGACATTCTCTCTGGAGGAGTCTAGTGCTTCAAGAGGCACTGAATACACCAAGGTGACAACTTGCAGAGTTTGCGCCTCTAGGAAATGGAAAGATGAAACTTGAAGTGCCATTGTCCCCCTTGATTTCCTTATTAGTATTCATAAAGAGACAGTATCCTCCTCTTTTTCTAGCCCTCACAGGCCTTCCTTTTGAATGAAATAAAAGGCGTATGCACACAGGAAAAAAAACACATGCAGAAGTTTTACATATAAAACATACCCCTTTGTTGTCATTTAAGTAATCCAAAATGTGTTTCTGTAGTTACAGGTAGGCATGCCTATTGCTAGCCACAATATATTCTTTAAAAAAAAAAATAGTAGTAATAAAACCCACACATTTAAAGATGAGGCAAAGACATTTTTTGCATCCTATTGTTTCCTCTGACTTCTTTCCTACATCTCGCCTTTCCCCCCCCCTACTCTTCTCCATAGAGGCAGGCTATATTGCCCAGCAGCATGGCTAGGAGCTCCCCAACATTACTGCCCTCC
Source organism: Pterocles gutturalis (assembly GCF_000699245.1). Classification (NCBI taxonomy): domain Eukaryota; kingdom Metazoa; phylum Chordata; class Aves; order Pterocliformes; family Pteroclidae; genus Pterocles; species Pterocles gutturalis. The sequence goes on along the minus strand of NW_010110044.1, from coordinate 17,186 downwards.
TTTCAGCTTTGATCACCAGAGTACTGCAAATGTTGCCAAGGCCTTACTCTCCCCTCAGCTGTCCCACCATTCTGCCCCCTTTAAGAAAAAAATTTTTAACATTTAAAAATTCAATTCCATACATATGGAATACCTTGGTGAAAGCTAAAAATAGATCTGCAATGAAAAGGCCAATTAAAGTGGCCAAGAAGCATCTTTCTCCAAATATCATTACATTTCCTTCACAAGGGCTCTTTCCCCCACCTCCTGCAGCCTGCATAAATATGCACAGCCTTATCCCACTGCAAATTATATCATCACCTCCCATCAGGTGTTTTGCAGTAGCAGGCTTTGGCATGGACCGGAAAGAAGATGCTCAGTGACTCCAAAGTGGTCACAGACTGCCCTGATTCCTCATCAGCATTGAGGGAAATAAGTGATGCTCGACAGTGTAAAATTTGAGGATTTGTAATTAAGCAAGCCCCTGCTGCCTCCACTGCAATCCTTCAGCCCTTCCTCCTCCAGCCTCCCAGAAGGAAATGCAATTCTGAGCATCACACCAGCCCCACCGGTGCTGGGAGCAGCCAGGTCAGCACTCACGTGGGCTACGACACACATCTCTCTCTCTACCATCATCGTGTAATTATCCCTCTCATGAAAGATTTGCTGGACTTTTGCCTACAGGCAAAAAATGATAAGAATATGGTAAACTTTTTCCGTCTTCCCCTACTGGCCTATCCTTAGAGTAGCAATTAAATATTTATGTGTTTTAAAACACCCAACTGGCTGTTACTTTTCCAGTTTCACCCAGATGTAAGATAGCAAGTTTATTTATGCTACCTCCCGTTCTAAGCAGAAAATAGATTTAAAAAAAAAAAAAAAAGCTTTTTCAGCCCTGTTCCACCAGCTTATGCAGAGAAGGACAATCACATGATTTCCACATCGCTGTTCACTTGGGGGCACGACAGACACATCCCAGCTGTGCTGCTCTCACAAAGCTGGCGCAGCACCCAGCTTGGGGACACCGCTCCTGCCTTCAGGAGCCAGCTCTCCGGGAGCCCTGCACCGAGGAATGGAGCTGGCTGCTAACACAGAGTTTCCACAAATCCTTAACCAAGAAACCTTCACAACATAAAACATGCAGCTAGGTTTATCTCGGTGCCGATGTTGAGGGAGGCCACCAAAAAGCACAGCCACCATATTCTCAAAGACAGCGCTAGGCTCACAGCGTTATCCCATCCCACAGCCTATGCACGCGCTCATGGTTAAAACCAGGAGCACAGCCTGGAGGCTCTGGGAGCAGACTGCAAACTGTTGTGAAACATGCTTATCCAGAGGAAATGAATTGCAATAGAAAAATAGTTGTGTCTCATGCATTCTGATGGTCTGAAACAACCCATCAGTAACAGAGCAAGGTTTGCGCTGTAATTATAGCACAGACACTGACAGATTTTCAGTGCAGTGTTTGCATGGCAAAAAAATGCTTGGTTCTTTCATGGATTTTACTCTATGCCATCCTTTCTATGCAAAGTCCAGTTGACTGTCAGAAATATGTCTGATGAGACTAGAGGTAGAAAAAGGGAATAAACCCACATATGCCTCTCAAGCTGTTCCTATAGTACTTTCCAGTTTTACATATAGAGCTGCACAAAAGTGGCAAAACAAGCAGGCTAAACTATTAATTACTTAGTTCTGTGATAAAGGATGTAAACCTGCAGACATGCATTTGTGTGACTGTACTTGCACGAGCAGGGTGTTCCACGCGTTTCACACACGCATAAGCATCCTCAAAACCCTGTTGTCAGACAGTCCACTTTTAGCAACTATCAATGAAACAGACATTTTCTCTGCAGGGCTGGGAAATACATAGCTCTGTGTTCAACACATTTATTCCATTTCACAAGAAATTCAGAATTAACCATTCTGATGTGCTCAAATTTTCCAACCAAAAGATAGTGAATTCAAGGGGAACATGGCCTTCCAGCTTTCATCCTGAAGCTGGACTGCTTCCAGCAACTCCAAACTCACCTCCATTTCTTTTCTTTTGCAGAAGACCTTAATCTCTCAAAGTTTTCATACATTTTTAATTACCCCAAAAATCTTTTTTTTTTTAACACGACAAGTGCAGTTGACAGAGTGAAACACTGAAAACTCTTTACTTATTAATCAAATCTAAGGTGGTTCCTGCCACCCCTTCAGTTTCAGGGTTGAGTCTATGCCCATTAACTCCTCTTGGCAAACCTGGCATGTTAGCAATACCAGAAGGGAGTGAAAAGAGGACGTGGATACCAGTGTGATGAAGAAACTCTGCTTCCCATAAGTTGTGTGGCCAGCAACCTTACTAAACCAAACTGGTGATCTAGACTGGCTTTACTTGACTACACTGAAGTCCTGAGCTTTCAAAACATTTTCTTTGAGGAAGATTAGCTAAGTAAAAACCATTTGCAAGCAGAAGTTTTACAAGATCGAAGCCCTAAGTAGTTCAGTGCTCAGTTCTAAGGGTGACTGTGTAGAAGCTTAATTTGCAGGACAGAATCCTGCAAAAACTTGTGCTGGTTTCCTTTGTGCACTGGCATGCACAGAACCATCACAAAGGAAACGTCTGCGGAAACAGAGCCCAGAGAAACCATCATCACTGCCCACACAGCACCACAGTGAGGAGGTTACTGCCTGACTTGTCTGGTTTCCAGTCTAACCGTTTTAGGAGCACTGATTCAGTGGCTACAGCAGCACTGCCAATGCCAATTATTTAAAATAATTACAAGTCACTTGTTCAAATAAAACATTTAAGGAAAGCAAAGGTGGAAACGGAAACTTCTTTCGCTTATGAATTTATTTTTGTTCCAGTAAATTTAAGCTTTTCTTCATCACCAGAACTAGAAGCATATTTTGTGCAATCCAAGATTCCCACATTCAGAAGATCCTAAGATCTTGCACTTCAAGGAAAAACACCAAATGCCACAGGACACAATAAAAGTCAGGAAAGTTGTCAACACCACCCTGAGAAATTTGCTGGAGAAGCAGGGGCATTAGTGGTCCCAAATACAACAACATAAATGGAAAAAAAAAAAGTTTTGAAATGAAAGATCTTCCTTTAGGAAGCCATGCTTGGCTAACAGCTCCATAACCACCATTTGAAACAGCACTCAGCAAGTGGCCGATAACCCTGCAACGCTGTACGGTGACAGCCCTTTGAGAAAAAGATGTTTCTGCAGATGGGAGAGACAGCACACACAGCCTCCGAGCTCCCTGTCCGCACCCTTCCCACAAATCAAGAGCACCAACAGGCAGATACATCACGGCCCCTTTCATGATAGACCTCAGCTCCACAGCACACTGGACCAGCAAAACTGGTTCCACACGCCCTGGGAAAAAATGACAGCTTCTCCTTGCAAGCTGCAGCGATCATAAAAGGTGGAAGAGGCTTTCCATGCACGCCCAAACCTGCCTCTTTCAAAATGCCTGCACACCCAGAACAGCAGGGGGAAAACTTCAAGGATCACTCCTGGCTGATCTCTAGGTTGCTTTCTGGCTCAGTTTGACATGCAGTCCCACTAGGTCACAGCTGGGGACGTTGCCTCTCCTGTGCCCAACTCGGTGACCTCCTTGTTGTATAGCTGCCCACCCTGCCTTTTCTTGCTCCTCCTTCCTTCAGCCCCCTCTTCCTTCCCCTCCTTTTGCAGCATTGGCCTCGCTCTACAAACAGGAACAAAATGTCCAAAAACGGGGCAAAGGGCCAACCTTGCATTGCCTTGAGGGCAAAGGAGACAACCGTTTTTTTTTTCCTGGAACATGCTCCAAATTTTACACCCTTTTTTCCCCCCACAAATGTGGGAAAGAAGGAGCAAACAACATGCACAAAAATGTATTTTCACACATGCAGATAAGGCATGCTAATGCACACTGCGCTGCTCAGCATGTCCTCCTCAAACCCGAGCATTGCTCACCTCTGAGATCCCAATTACAAAAAAGCCCAAGTCTTAAATGGCAGAAAACCCTGTTCCAGCACATTCTGCCCTATATGAAGGCTACACCCAAGCTCTTGAAACTCCTTTCGAGCCTTCACAAATCATGGCAAGCACCAGACTGAGCATGCTGGCAGCAAGGGCAGAGCAGGCAAGTGGGCAGCGACCTCTCCATCAGCATCACTGAATGCCAGGGCATGCAGCGGTACAGACCCCATACAGCCCAGCAGCCAGATCAGCCGCCTCTGCTCCCACCTCACATCCAAATCCTGACCAAAAAAAAAGAAAAAAAAAAAAGCATCAGTGCTACTGCCCTTTTGGAGGATCCAAAACTTTAAATCCTGCCCTCAGCTCTGCCAGTTTTCACACCCAACCTCCTCCTCTGTGCACAGCAGGGAACAACGTTCAGGTCTTTTGCAAGCATGAGAAGCTAAAAGGATGCTTTGGACTAGGCAGCAGAGAAGAAAGGGAAAAAGAATTCATATACGTGATGAGGATGACTAGATGAAGATACACCACTTCACCAAAAGGAAAAAAAAAAAAAAGGCACTAAGCTAGCAAGCCACCCCAAGCTGAACAAACAAACCTCGTGGCTGAGTTAACCTTTCCAGAAGCACTGGTCTCAAGTCAGAACTTTACTTGAAAGACTTTCTTAAAAAACAAAATAAAGACAAAACAGCAGTATAAGACAGCAAGAAGCAAACCTTGAAAGCCACAAGGTTTGGAGCCTTGGGCTATTCCTCTGTATCCCTCAAAAGTTCCAGGCATTTTGCCAGCACAAGGATCTACCTTCTGCTGTATCTTCATTTAACTTTGCTTACATTCAACCCCATACTTTTATGGTCCTCTGGCTGCTATAGTGATTAATTTAAACATCAGTGGGAGCCTCCTCCCTAACTTTCGATAGCCAAGTTTATTATGAGATTTTTCTCTCCAATTAGTTATCAATATTAATGTCAAAAAATCAAACAATTTTTACACTTTATAAAGAATTTCTTTAAAAGAAGTCCTCTAAACACAGAATGAATAGGAGTTAAAATAACAGCCTCTTGCAAGGGTAGTCAGGGTTCTTTGAGATTTTTAAATGAAAATGGAAAACTAACTACAACAGGAAAAAAAACCCAAACAAAACCAGGTACATGGCTTTCCCCATCCCTCCCCTACATTATGCAGCCCATGAGCCTGTACAACCCATTGATGTGAAGCATCAGCAAGGTTGGGCTGCTGAAGGAATTAAAAAGGTGTGGCCAAGGTATAAGGGATAACAAGAACAGCTAGAGCTAATAAATAGCAGAGGGGTAAAACAGCAGGGAGTGAGCAGGCACCCAAAGCAGCAGTTCCCTCCTCACCCTGCTCCACGCGTGAGGAGAGGGCCAGCGGGTGGGATGAGATGCTGGGTGTGTAGTAATCGAGGGGGAGAAGGGAGGATGAGCTTCTAAACAAGCGGCAAAAGGTCTGTTACTACATGAATTAGAAGTTTATTTATTCGATGATAGCAGCTAACCAGATCCCAGGGGAGCTCCTAAGAACACCTGAGGCAGAAAGTGACTCTTCCCAAACTGTACAATGGCAGGAATACAACAACAAAAAAAAAAATTTTGTGTGAAGTTTCCACAGAGCTATAAAATCATTACTTAAGGGGATTTGTTTCATTTATTTTTAATGAGAAACAAAGATGTTTGGCCAAAAGTAAAGATCTCCATTTGAAAAACTTAGCACAAAGTTTTCTACAGAAAGTTAGTGTTTGTTTTTTTTTTTTTAAATACCTAAGATTAAATACATTCTTTATATGAAAAGATTGAAAATTTTGTTTTCCTTATAAAACTAATTGACAGTTTTCAGGTGTAGAATATGCTGAAGTGATATCTTAGAAGGAAGAGCAAGGGTGGAGTGACTTTCAAAGGAATAAAAAGCAGTCCAATACAAACATCAAAGTCCATTTCCATTTCAGGAAAGTTATGTTCATGGATCACATGGCTTGAAATTAAGAGGAGAGACACAACTAGGAAGCCAAACACTGTCAAATGGATCACTGAAAAAGACCTAGGTAAGAAAATTCTTGGAGGATGGTAACAGCAGTAGAAGACCAAAGGTGAACAAGTAAGACGAAAGAGCAGAAGGAAGCTGGACTCAAAGCACAGCAAATGGATAGTTCTGGAGCAAAGAAATCTCTATAGGGACAAACAGAAGTAAAAGCAATTGCAAAATGGACTGCAGGGGCAATCTTAAAGCTGATGGGACTGAGGTGATAGCATTAATTTACACTGATGCATTTACACAAGAGATGGGAACTGCAGAAGACACCTAGGACTCTTACAGAAATTATTTGTGTTTATGGCTTATCATAAAGAGAGTGATGGCACAATCTTTTATATGCACATATGTATAACCAGCACAAGAAGAGTTACTGTGTGTTTAACAAGCCTGGCATGTATTCAGAATTATTAGAATTGCCAGACCGTGGAAGCACTTAGAAGCTGAAGATTAAAAGGGGAAGATCAGGATTTTCAAAGCTGTTTAGACATTCAGAAACATGAGATGTCTGTTTCAAAGCACCTAAGCAGGTAAGGCATCTAATCCTCACTGAAGCCAACAGAACAAGGTGCCTGAATCCAAGGCAGTTTTGCAATTGCTCTCAGGTACCTACATAGGCTGGAAGAAGCTAAATCACCTTGGGTGCTGCAGCCGGGAATCAGAGGACACTCTTCTGCAGCTGCCTTCAGCCTAGATAACGTTTGGGAAAAAAAAAACCCACCAGGCCTGATAAGAGGAGGCTATATATAAGCAGTGCTGAGTGATCAGTTTAAAAAACCCAAACACACAACTCTAGGAGACCCCAAGACCGATCTAGTCTTTTCCTCCCAGGAGCTCCACCCTACCAGGCTGCTGAGGACCACAAGTCCCTTTCCACCACAGCAGGGCCAGGCAGCATCCCTGGCAGAGGCACTGCCCTCGCCCGCTGCCTGCCTTTCACGACTGCTCACGTAATTGCCCTGCAAGAGGTGCCAGCCTGCAGATAATCGTTCCACTGAACTCAGGTGGCATACGTGCAGTCCAACAAGCCAAGTTTCTCTGGAGCCGTCAGGGCCTGATTTTTTTGGGAAGGTTAGCACACGCTCAAGGAGCGCCCACACAGCACCAGAGCTGGCCAAGTCCCCTCTCCTCCCCCAGCCTGATGTGAAGGATCAGGCCCACTGGCAGCCAGGAGAGCACCCTGCCCGTCTCACACAAAGCTTGGCTGGCTTTCCATGCTGCTTTAAGCTGCACACGGAACTGGAGGCATGGAAAAAATAAATTTGCAACAAGTGCTGCAGAGTGGCCAAGTCATATATAGCATCATCAGTCTGTCTTATGTGCAAATTCTCTTCTTTGAAGGGTATTAATTCAGCTATGATACTCTTTGTATTAAATACGCACAGTGTATAAATGTACCCTTTGATATAATTGCTCTTAATTTTTACTTTTTTTTTTCCCCGTCTTCTCTACATTAGTCTGCAGTCCAACCTGTAACAGCTGTGAATATCTGCACAATCCTGTTTTTCCCCCCGTTCTCCATATCGAGCATAGTTGTGAATGCAGCAATTCACAAGTTCCACTGCTGAGGTCTAATCGTGGGACCTTAGATAAGGTCTGAATAAGCTCCCATGTAATACATAACCATAACTGAATGAAACAGCCATATCCCCCACATTTTTCACGTGCTATGATGCAGTTTGGATCACAGCCTGATTCAGAGGTAGAGAGAAGCTGATCCAATACAACTGGAAAGATAGCAAGCGTATGGTGTATACCAAGTGATTAATTTTCAACATTAATTTTTAAACATTAATTTCAGCTGTTTTGGAAGGGAAGAAAAGCACAACTGACAAGTTTAGTTAGTTTTTGTTTTTAATAACTACTTTTTTTTTCCTTAAACTGCTTCTCCTGTAGTAAGTAAACCACTCAATTAAAAAAAAAAAAAGTATTCTCATCTAAACTTTGGTTAGAAACTATAAAAGCTGCAAAGCCTCCAAGTAAAAGATTTAAATTGAAGTGGAACCAATACCTAAACAATTAAATGAAAGCAATACAGAAGTTGCAGAGATAAAGTTGAAATTCTTAGTACATATCTAAACAGCAGTTGTAGTTTCTAAGCCCCAGACATAATTCCTCACAGCAAGAGGGAAAAAGGCAGGTTGAAAAATAGCAAAATGCAGCTTGTCAAATGCAAAATAAAAACTTCCCCTAGCTACTGTTTCTGTATGCTGGGAGCATAAAAATAATATATGACCAGGGAATGTGACAGCCAAAGATGGCCTCAATGATTGCTAGAGCTAAGAAAACATTTACTTCTGCGTTTTGTTCTGAAGTGCTGCTGAGTTTACAACATGCGTCGGTGCAACCTCAGCCAAAGCATAGCAGTGTTTTCCTAAAGAATCCAGTTAATTTGTTTTTCAAGCCAGTCCATTACATGAAGCTGATTCAATCATGCTTTGCTCCAGCAGTCCTCCAAAGTACAACAATTACATTTTAAAAACAGTCTAATTTAAAAAAAAAAAAAACCACAACTATTTAACACCAGGTCAAGTTAAGACTTTCATAACTCCACTGTTATCCCCTGTTTCCAGTAGAAACCCAGAAATTCCAATGTGATAGTTTTACTTGGGATCTAGATGCTATAAAGAGGGAAAAATTAGACCTATTAAATGGGATGACAGATCTCAGAGTATGATGCAGTGTCATGCAACTAGATACCCCATACATGCCTTTTCTTCTTCCTTTCCAAAAAAAAATCAAGTATTTAGGTTTAGCAATATTTTTCTTTACCTCCCTCATGCCACTTGGTCCCCATTTTCCAATGCTCTTGGCTTCAGTGTTCCCAGTCCAGTTTCATACACCCTTTCCCCAACCCTACCACGTTTCTTCATTCACAGCCCTTCATTATTCCTTCCAGTGTTTTTAATATAAAAATGGAAACATTTGGTTCAGCCTCAGATTTCCTCAGACTCCAGAGCAAAAGCTCAAAAAGACAGCCTATCACCCCAACCTCCAAACTTGGTCAATCAACCTCCCTGAAGCAATATCGCTCTGCCACTTTCACCACCATAACCTGCATAACACACACAACACAAGATAAGGGACTTAAAACCTAAACCTGTGCCAGCAGCTCCTTGCACAGCTCTCTACCATTGCCTTCCAAGAAGGAGAGAAACCTACCCCGAAGGACAAGCCTGGACACTACCCCAGCTGCAGGAGAACAGCAAACCACAAGTGATAAGCAACCCTAAGCTATTTGCATTGGAGGAAGACTTCTTCCAGTATCTGAACCAACTTTTATTCTTTTTTTTTTTTTTTTCCTTGCTGGACAAAGGGTGTCATGTGCTAGGTCATTATCTTCTTCTCACCATCTTCGTTAAGTTTCCACCTCTTGTCCTGCATCCCATGGCCATTTGACTTCACTGTTCCCTGCTCCAGATCAGCATTAGCTCACGCTGGTGTTGGGTTGCTCTAATCTACCTTACTGGTGTGAAATTCTAAGGGAACTTTACCTCCAACCCCAAAAAAGGACAAATGGACCAACCAGCCCCAGGTAAAGAAACAGTGCAACTCTGCCTTTTCTACATCTCAGGGGTTCATACCTCTGCAAGGCAGCAATGCTCAATATTTACTTTACAAAGCCTTTTTGTCAATTATGTTGTTTTAACTGTCTACAGTTAATCAAGAGTGAAATTAGTCTAGAGCTAATCAAGACTAGTTTGAAGTCCTGTAACTGGATCCACACATGTACTTGAAGCTGTGCAAGTCTCTAGTCAGTTTACTAGAGCTGGATCAGGGTACAAGCCCAGGATAAATGTGTCTTAAAGTATCCTGAATTAATAAATACAGGATGAAATCAGTAAGATGTCAAGTGGCACTGATGTGGTACTGCACAAAGAGTTATGGGAAAAATTCACTATAGAAAAGAAACGGCATGGTACAAGACAGAGCTTTTCAAACTTGTCCAACACCAGTCTGGTGAATGCAGTAACATGGATTTTCCTCCCACTTAGCTGACATTTAGATAGTGCTGCTTTTCCATTTCCAGTACCCAGGTATTTCTTCAAGAGGGACCAAATTTACTGAGGTGTTCCTTGGCATTTCAGATAGCAAAGGTTCATTTTGACTACACCTTCAATAGAAATTAATTTTTTGCCTTGCTTGACAAATCACTACATGCAACACATCTGAATACCTCTTTTTGCTGTCGTTGGAATACCAGAAGATAATACATGAGCAAAGACTTCAAGACCAAGCAGTTAACTTATTAAATATTAGCCCACAAAGCTGTTAATAAGTTAGCATTCACTGCTACCTAAAAGTTACTCCTGAAAAAAAATACATTTTCTTTAAAGATTGCATGATTATATTAAAAAAATTATCATGTCTTAGAGAACCAAAAATTGATTAGAGTAAGTCATCCTTAGAGACAGATTGAAAAATCTACCCTCGGAGTCTTCCAACCCAAAACATTTTGGAGAGGAACACTTATTCACAGATTAGCTACAAGGCCTCTGACTGTTTCAGATAACTTGTCTATAGATAAAATCTAAAGGCAAACTGAGAGCACCCTATCCTGACCTCAACTTTCCTAAACATATTGTGGGCACATGAATTTTCATGCATTGCATTCAGTTTAGCTTATCTTTTACATTTATGCATTTTTATCACGTGCCCGCCAGACACAGTGGGACCAAGGGTAGGCAGGTGACAGCACGGTCACCTACTTCAGCCCATGCAGTAGAAGGCTTACCTGTTCAGCTGCTAAACCTCCCCATCCTAAGCCTACATGTACTGCAAAAGTCCAAGTAATTAGGTTTTGCCAAGCTTTGTTTAAAAGCTCATACTGAGGGCCTGGTTTTGCAAGGTTGAAAGAGGGCTGGAGGGCAAACCCAGCCTTAGCTACCTGTTCAGATGCTGAAAGTTACTCAGATGCCTCAAGTTGCCAGAAATACACCCTAGTGTTTAAGAGAAGAGAGAAGTCAATAGTACTGCTTTGATTTACCAGCCAGCCCATACCAAATCCTGCTTGCAAGGTATTATCAGACACGACAAAAGCCCATCAGAAAATTAAAACCTTACCGCGAGGAGAGTAGGCAGATGAGCTAAATTCCAGTGGCCTGGTATCTACGAGATCTTCAGCTCACTGATCTTGACAAATTGTATTAACTTTCTTGTTTCACCACTCTGCTATTGTTGATCAACTTCCATTTCAATACTCTCAGGTGACTACCACTTCATTCATTAATTACAGCTGATAACTAACCACTCTGGGACTACAAATAGCATCATGTATCTCAAGGAATCTCACTGTTTGTGAAGTGACACGTAAGCCCTACATCTCCCATCACTTGTTAAGGTGCAACAACAGTTTAATAAGGTGAGGAGTGCCTTAACCAACAGACATGATAGAAACACAGGTAGATCCCACACTGGCATCCCAGGAAAAGCCCAAGCAATATTACTACTACTCACAACTTCAGTTTTACATCATCTCCAAAGAGAAAAGCCCCCTCCATGAAAGTGAACTATGTTGCACACGGTCCATTTACTGCCCTTTAAATACACATTTTCAAATTAATTGTGTACTGCTAATGCCACTCAAGCTCTGCTGACATTGTTTTTCCACTCAAGCTATGGCTTTCTGAGGTTTATAAAGTTAACAGAATAATTTGACTGACTTCCTGCCTATTAATTCAGAGTGCTGAGCATTATTCAGATTACTCAAATAGATGAAAACATTTCCTTTATTCTAAACTTCACTGCCATTGCACTAATGAGACAAGGTCCCTCCATATAACATTTTTATTTAGTTTTCTGTTGCCACTAAGACACGCTTCTATAGGTACTGCACTATTTTGAATACACAGAAAACTCAGAAGACGTAAAGGCGGGGGGGCTTGATCTTTTTCAGTCTGAAGTTCAATAAATGCTGAAGCAATTCTTTAGTTCAATTATTTTAAGCATTTCAAAATTTCTGCTTTGTGATTTTACGTTCCTTCCTTGCAGAGCAGTAAAAGCCCATTAGAGTCCCCCCCATTGAATGTTTTGTGAGTGTTCTTTATAGGAAACTATACAATACAACTGTACCTTGGCTTATAAAAAAAAACATGCTGACACTTATATATTATTGATGTTTTGCTAAGACATAAATAGCAGGTTTCAAACCCTTCCTGCTGGAAGGCAGGTCCCATTGCACAGCTGTCCCAGGCACCTGAGCACTTGCAAAGTGTTCAAAGACAAACAAACCTCAACCACATTTCATGGAGCCCATAGGGTTCTTCAGTGCAGGGTTTGAAGGCAGGCAAGGGGTGCTAGTTATTGGGGGGGGGGATACAGAAGAATACAAAAATACAAAGAAAAGATGTTCACAGGGCTCAGCCAAGCCCAGACCGAGATACAAGTACCTCTAGGCTTGGAGGGCAACACTTTTCAAAGCTCCCAAGTCACCTCAAAAACAATTCTCAGAAGAGACACAGATGCAACGAGGTTAATTTATTTAAGCATTAAACACCCCAAAGTGTTAGGTATTTAAATAGTCTTAACTACTTGGTCCTTTGGCATTTAAGCTCTGTTGTGAACTACTTGGGGATGAAACCCTTGCAGTATTTGGAGAGCTCTGTGCTTTTGAGCACACTTTCAGATAGATTCAATCCCTTGGTCTCCATCAGTGCAGCACCTAGAGGAAATTCCAGTCCAGAAGAGATCTTTGTAACTGAAGTCTCTGGGCATTATGGTCAACAGGCTGCTACAAGTTACCAATTATCTGTTTCTCTGGGCCTGAGAATCAAAATCAACTTCACTTAACTGAGTGTAGTCTCACCGATATGTAATTGAGTAAGTGATAACCATCAGGTCCTTTGCCTGAAGAAGTGAGAAGTTAGCTTGCGCACATCAAGAGACTGATTTAAAAATCAATTAAAACTCTGACATGGGGCAATTTTCTCTCTTAAGGGATTTCAAACCTGCAAAGCCGGTGAGGATCCCACAGAACAAAGAACACACTGTAGGATGGTGGGGTCTGCAGCAGGCACAGATCAAATGATGTGCACGGCATTTCAAACAGCTCATGTATTAAATTGAATGTTGTTAGGCTTCAGTGGCTGAACTGGATTCAAACAAGGTAGCCTTAACACAGGCCGCCTTAGTCTGGATGACTTTACATAAGGAAAAAGGAAGCAGTTTTCTAAAGCTTGGAAAATGTCACGTCCATTTTAATTAAATAGAAAATGTTTAGGAAAAAAAAAATCAAAAAACACCATGCTGATGATGAGTTAATAAACAGTTGCCTGTAAAGAGCCAGGCATTTGCAGATACTTGTGGTTCAAAAAGGAGCACTGGGGTATTTCTGCAATTCATCTCCTTCACCAGGGACATCTAACAAACAAAATATAATTTATGCAGGGCATAAACTGAACCAAAAAACAAAGTTATGCAGGACACCAGTTATAAGATGGAGACAAATAACAGGAGATGCTTGTACACTCTGCAATGTAATCAAACAAAAAGAAATAATCTGAAGAGAAACATGGAAAAACAGAAGGATGAGCAAGGAAGAGAATCACCACAAACGGTAAAACCATCCATAAAGTGTAGTGAGGGAGGAAGGAGACACTTAGCAGCGGGAACATATAAATTCTTGTTACAGACCTCAAGGAGACTTCCTCAGCTTTACTGTCCCAGCATCACACCACATGCTTAATCTGCTCAGACCTGAAGCTGACAGCATGACAAATGGTACTAGCTCAAATACCAGTCTCTAGAAGTGTCTCATACCTGCATGTTGAGAGCACGATTTGTGTTCTCTAAGCTACAAAAATTCCATAACCAACCTTGCTCTAAATAAATTATTACTTTTCATTACCAAAATCATTTTACCTACCAGGCTTATCTAGCAGCTTTCAGGTAATATTATACTGAAAAGCACATTTTATTTCATTACTCTAGTTGGTATCAGAGTTTAGATCACACTACTTAAAATTTAAAACACCTGATTAGGAAAAAAAATGCTTAAAAATAAATGCTTAGATTAACCTAAGAGCCTTCAAGGCAGTCAGAAGTGGTCAAGGTGGCCACACTCAATTTTTTACACATACAAGTTTCTGTACGTAAGGATACCCTGGGGCATGCCTATGTATGCATGCCTTTAAAATGGGGTGGATGGCACAGAAGAGCCAAATTAGTGAGACCAAGCTACCTCTTCTTCACACATTCAGTCCCCGCAATAACATCTTCCAAAATATTCCCTTTTAGTACCTCCACTGGACAAAATGCAACCTGCCTTGTCTGGAGAGACACAGGCACAGCTCAGCCTGGCGCTGTGCGTGATACTTGGTAGAGAAATTGGCTGCAGCTCCTAGAGGAAGAGCAGCCCAGATCTCATCCTTTCCTGCCAGGAGAGGTGGAGAACATTCCTATGCAGCCTCCTACCCAGAGAGCGACTGCACCATGTCCCTGTACACATCTGTTATCACTGCATCCCTCTTGCTGCAAGAAAGAGGGGAAAAAAAAAAAAAAAAAAAAAAAAGGAAGAGAGACTCAAGAACTGAGGAGGATTCCCAGCCACATGCATTTCTCTTCTGTCCCTGGTGTTACTTCTGGCTTTATGCAAGTGCTACTTCTAGTTAGATCAGATTATTTCCCTTCCCCCATCCCTTTCCTTGGTTTGGCCATGAGACTAAAAAAATCCATTACTAACGCACCTTTACTCATTAAGCAAGGTAACCTTTTTTTGCTTTCCAAAATTTCTCATGTTCTTATCTTTGCATAATTGAGCATTTACACTTCAGAGGAGCATCACCTGAGGGAGTGGGGGCAAATTTGGGAAAGGTTTGGCAGTTTTTCCCCTTAAGTTTCAAGTTTAAAAAACAAAAAGATAAAAAAAAAAACAACTTTGAAAGGGGATGAAGTTAAATTACCAAAGCCTGAGGGCAGAGTAACTTAAAGACTGATAGCGTGTAAGAGTTTCTCTCATTCACCACAGAAACTAGCATTTCACATGACAGGAAATCAACAAGCAATAGAGTTATAACATTTTGTCCTTATATAGGAGCATCTTATCAAAAGATACCCAACGGCTTCCCAAGCTTTTGTTTTGCAGTTATCCCTCCAAGGCAGGGGCAACAGTAGATTTTCCAAAGAATTGTGGTGGAAAACTACCTCATCAGATCCAGCCGTTTCCATGAGATGTCACAGGTTTGGGCAACCTCTGCCCAGTCCCAGGCACTGTCCTAGCAGAGCCCTCTTTTCTTGGGCAGGATGCTCCATGGGCAGGTAGTCTGGACTGTCAGAGCCTCAGGCAACCTTACCGGGAAGGTCTTGACTTAACCAGCACTTATTTCACAACCCAACGGCTCCAAAAGCCCGCAGTGCAGGCATGCCCCGCATGCCCCCAAAGTCAGGAACAACCTGAGTTTTTGGCAGCGCCCAAATTCTGACCAGAACAAACCAGCACAAGCAGCCCAGTGAGCTAAAGGCCTTGTCTGAATGTTTTGCACATGTGTCACAAGGACGTTGTTTCTGAAAATAATCTGCTGCTTAAGGCTGCGCTCGTTTCTTCCCGTAGGTTAAGTTGTTCTTTGTATAAAAGTAGTTTCTTCTACAATAGCCATTTTACACTCCCTCTTCCCATAGACCAAGATAAAAGGGTTTTTTGCTATACAAAGAAGGAGAATTAGAGTAGAATAGTTACAAAAGCAGGGAACAAATATCCACAGTTGTCTAACAGTCCTGTTTTATCACTATCCTGAAAAAAGTCATAAAAGCAAAAAAATACTGCTTCCAAACAACAGCCACATAAATCCACTCTCAATGATGCAGCTAATTTGTTATGGGATATTTGTTATTTTAGGCTTGATTTTCATGGAGGAAAGTAATGCATTTCCTGCTGTTGTTACTGGTGGTGGGAACATAATTCATCATAAACACCAACAGAATCCAGAAAACAATTCACCTGTAAAAAACTGACTGCTGTGACCAAGAAAATATCTGAGGCATTGAAGAGAATCAAATGTAGTTAGTAAAACAAGTGACATTCATTCTTTTTCCACCAGTTACAGAACAGTTGAAAAGCATTACAGCCACGATTTCAGCTCGCCAGTTAATTCGAGGCACCCCAGAACAGAGGCCGTGTGAGTGAAACAGCACAGTAGTGCTGTGAATATTCCTCTCAGATTTGAAGGAGGAGGGATTTCTCTCTACAAAAGCAAATGCAGAGACATACTGTAGCCCAGCTTCAGGCTCTTGCATAGCAAATGAAAGTTGGTTGTGTAGGGTGGTTGGACTAAATTACCTCCATAGTCCCTTCCAACTCAAACTGTTCTGTGGTTCTATAAGTCAAGCACTTTACAGATCAAACAGACATACAATGGCTAAATCCTACCTTGGCATGACTCAAGCTACAACCCTTTGCATTCCCAGCAGCACAGAAGCATTACACGCTCTCCTACAAGGTCAAAGTTCAGAGGCAGAACAGTCAAACCCTTAAGATGGGTCTAAACCCACCTAATGATGTCAATTTTGCATGAAGAGTCATTACTGAAGGCTGCACACACTTCCTACAGATACAGACTGAGAACCAGCTTGAATATATGTCGTTCCCTGGTCTTTTTCCATTTCTTTGTCTGATATCAGTGGATATCCAGCCTCACATCTAGACACAAAACATTGCTAATTGGAAGAGGCTTCTGGCTGGAAGATATTTGAAGGCTGGTCAGTCCTGGAGTCATGATAAAGAGCTTCTGTCCTCATAACAAATCCCAGACAGCTCTCCAGACACACCACAGGTTATTGAAACCTTAGATCAAACTCAACACCAGCCTTCCTTAAAGTACAAATCAGTTTGTGCCCCAGCCCCCTAAGTTACACAGCTGGGATGTTGCTTCTATAAACTGGGGATAACCCAGTTCTGAGCAATGCTCCTGATCCCAGTCAGATATTCATGGATGCAAACAATACAAACAAGCAATAAGAAACTCCACAATCCTGAACTATGCATTGACTCCATCAGAAATAGTTCCGATTTAAACCCTGAAACTCTGTCACTGCCCATGCTAGCCCCTTCTTAAAAGAAACCATGAATAGACACCATTTTCTTTCCATATCACACAAATTTATTCCTTGCTGCATTTTGTAACTTTGTTGCTTAGTACACCTTATTTCAGAAAGTTTGATAATGGAAAAAAATATATTCAGAAGCCACATGTCCTGGGTTAAGCTGAGACAGAG
>NW_010110043.1:1263-1635 GCF_000699245.1 Pterocles gutturalis | reverse complement strand
GTACAATACACACGGATTTATTTGGAGGTCTGCAAATATGGCACACATTGAAGCCCTAAAGGACTTTTTGTTTGGTTTTAGGGTTTTTTGGGTTTATTTTGAATTTTTTTTTTTTTTTTTGGTTTTCTGGTTCTTTCCGTCTGCGCTTTGGTGGCACTATAAAGGACTTATTTTTTATTGTGACTTTTTTTTTTTGTGCATCCTGCATAAGACTTGTGAAAAATGTAAATAACGGACTAGTAAATAGCATTGGAAGGGTGGGGGACCCCTCCCGGTACACTAGTTGTGTATTTTTCGTCTGCTGTAATTGTATTCCACTGATGGTTTTGGTGGTGGCAATTTTTTTTTTTTTTCCTCTCCTCTCCCCCCCCC
>NW_010110043.1:0-1078 GCF_000699245.1 Pterocles gutturalis | reverse complement strand
TATATGGAATTTTTTTTTTTTTGTGCTCGTATGTTTGAAGAAAAGGGGAAGCCCACGCTGCGGGATCGTCTGCGCAAGCCCTTCTTGTCTTCGGACAGAAGCAATGAGGAGTGATTTCAAAGAAAGCTTAGTAAAATTCAGCTCAGGGAGCCACGAAAGATAATAGCAACTTATGTGTTTTGTATTCAAATGAAAGTAAAGAATTAGAATTGATAACCTTTAAAATACAGTTTTTTTAAAAGCAAAGTTTACTAACAAGTAGGGTTTGTGTGGTGGGGGGAAGGGGCTGGCTTTGGTAGGGTCCTGTGGGCTTTGTGGTCTTGTGTCTTCTGGTATCTAGGTTCCGATGAAGCAAACCCCCTCCCCGCACAGGCCTGCGATTCAGCGTTTTGTACTAAAGGGGATTTAAAAAAGGAAAAAAAAAAAAAAAAAAAAAAAAAAAACAAAACATAATGGGAAATAAAAGTATTTGTGTAGCAGAAGCGCTCACCCTGTATTGTAGCATATGGAAGAGAATTTTTATACTACATTTTTATGGATTATTTTTTAATTTTTGATTTTAATCTGGTCAAAAAAAAAAATACAATAATGCTTAGGGTTCAGGTGGAGCTGCCTGGTTTCATACGTGGATTGTACAGACGGGGGCAAGGAGGAGGAAGCGGAGGCGATGGGTACCCGGCTGTTCTGGGGCGCGGGCTCGGCATCGCATCGCTCTGCGGGGGAGAGACGCTGGTTTTTTTTTTTTTTTTTTTTTTTTTTTTTTTTTTTTAGTTTTTTCCCCCTATCAAAATAAGAGGGGTTGGAGATTTTTTTTGCCCTTTTCTGTTCAAAAGAAAAATAGTGGGAATGTTCCAGGCAACCAGCGTTTGTGCTGCCTCGGCCACGCCAGAGCTGGGCTCCATCCCCGGGCACTCATTACTGACAAAGGAAAAAACGAGCTCTTAAAAACCCCATTGAGGAAACGGGGTCTGGGGGCGGTTTGGCTTAGAAAAATGACCCTGAAACTGCCCCCGCTGCCACCAGACCTGCGCTGGTGCCTGCTGAGGGGCTCAGCGGTGCCCTGGCCATGTTTTGGGGT
>NW_010110042.1:43953-51641 GCF_000699245.1 Pterocles gutturalis | reverse complement strand
ACCCGCTCCTTGAACTATCCGCCCTAAATAATAATAATCCAAATAAATAATGTTGGATTAAAAAACTAGAAATCCACAACTTACTTCAAACCCCTAACTGCAGTAAGCCAGCATAGTTCTCCTAGGCTCATAATCACAGTTGTTATACTTAATATGCTTTACATCACTGAAGAGTTACATCCAATTCCTTAACATTCCACTTTCTAATAGAAGCTTACTGTTTTATTCTATGTATTGACATCACATACAGTTCCTTCTCTAATGAAAAGATATACAAGTAAGATAACTCTATTGTCTCTTCCAAATCATAAGAATTATGACTAGAACAGTCATCTTACCTTAGCAGCGAGGATAATAGACCTCTAGCAGTGAGATAAGATGTGACTGTTAAAGTATCTTTAGCTGGTTGTCAAGCTTCCAATTATCTCCAGTAGTCTGAATATTAAAAAAACAACTGGATTTTCTGCCTCCAAGATTGTTTGCTATGCTTAGATGTTTGACACTAGATGTTCCCTTCCCCTTAATGAAGACAATGTAGACATCATTAAAAAATGTTTGAGATAAAATGTAATTTAGTTATGTCTACTTGCCTCATTTACATGTTTTTCTTAATAAAGGTAAGTATTTCTATGTACTCTAAATGTTTTGTTCCAGATTTACAGCAATCTATATCTTAAACTACAGTTTAGGAAAGCTGCAGTTTTATCAGTTCCTTTTCACATTTTTATGAATTTTCTCTTCAGATGAACTCGTCTCCCATTTTATTTATAGAAGTTTCTTCTGGTGACTTCAGGCAAGAAACTACACATCTTATTAGCTAAATAATTTGTTTCAGTGGATACAATATTGATTTAAAAATTAAAACCCTCAGATATTAGAAATAATCTTTTATTACAGGTAAATAGTAATTTAATTAACAATTATTTTAGTACAGATTTCTTCTGGTTTCATTTGGTTATGTGCGGTAATTGACAATTTGGAAATAATTTGTCTAATTACAATTCTAGTAATTTCTTCCCTGTGTCAGTTGGTTTAGACATTGTCGGATATCATGCGTCAGATTCTGCCTTTTAATATCTTGTGTTGGTCCTAAATGTGGGTCATCTTTTTAATACTGATCATGTAAAAAAACTGAAAACATCGATTTTATAAAAACTTCAAGATTTCAAAATCTTATGTGCAATACACATGAGAAAAGCATTTTGTAAACGGATGAAATTAAAGCAAACATCATTTCAAAGGAAATTACGATTCATGTTTCATAGTTTACATTGATGTTGGCATAATTAGTGTAAAAATAAATGAAAACATGTTATAAACTCTTCTCATTCAACATTTTATTTCATTTTTCTTAGTGATTGCAGCAAAATCAATTTTATTTGTAACAGTGGGTCCCTGAAAGTAAACTAGTATTCACTAGACAGTCTGTATTTAAAATAACTGATTTTCTATTTCACTTCCATTTGGGTACAAGGCTTTCTGGCAAATAGGTCCACAGTGTGAAAGCAGGCAGAAACAGGGATGAAATTATATACTGGCTGACAGAAAAGATGGGTGGTAGCTAAAAAGATGTTATTATTTCTTGATATCAATAATGTTAAATTGTTTGGTGATGAGAAAATAGTCTATGTCTTTGTTTCTAAGCTTACTAACTTTTTAGTTATGCATAATTGTCGGACAAATTCAGCAACTCACTTGTAAAAGAGGCATTAATAAAATTACGCACTTCAGAAGTGGTTTTGTTTCATCAGTGAATAAAATGGTATCAACTACTTTAAAAATATATACAAAAGCGCAAATCAAAATGACTTAGGGGGTTACTTGAGTCAAATGGTACTTTATTATCCATATTTCATAATGTGATACATAAATCATTGTAGAAAAGCCTGTACTGGAATTTAAGCCAGGGGATGTTGGAAAGGTTAAAGCCTAGATATGTAATGAATGAGGGAAGGAATAAAAACAACTTTTTCTTGGTAAGGTAACACATTGTATCATGGCAGATTTTTTCATAGAACAGATCTATTAATATCTTCAAGCAAAATTTTGCTAAGGATCTCACTCGTTAAAGGGGGAAAAGGGACTCATGCTGTCATCACCTGCTGTTTCTACAGTTAGCATTATGATAGATTTTTCTTAGTCAAAGATCTCCCTAGGTGTCTATAAGTGAAAAGTAGCTCTCAATTGATTTCCTCTCTTTCTCCCAGTATTCCTTCCCCTTGGCTCCCCCACTCCCAAAAAAAAAAAAAAAAAATTCAGTAGAGTTTTGAAAATAAATATAGAATCATTCTGCACTGTTCGTTCTTTCTGGGTTCATGTCACTGAACAAAGTTAAGGTTCTTTTAATAAATTAGAGCTCATAACAAGAAGGAACATTTGTCCAAGATGATAACATGTTACAATTGAGGGAAGTGGTAAAATTTTGATACTTTTGAAAGGTTCAGAATGGTATAATATGTCTTGCTGTAAAAAAGAACTGTGCTTAATGTTAACAAAAATATTATTAAATAACATCTATGTGCTATTTTAAATTATTTTAACGTCAGATTTTTTTATCTAAGAAGCATTTTAAAATTATTCAATATCAGTGATTTACACCACTGAAGCTTAACAACCTTATTTGAATATGATTATACATTTCAATGCATCATTGGTCATTAGAAAAACACAAAAACACAGACATATGTAAATTGAAGTTTACTTATGGAGCTCTGAGAAAAAAGCATTATCTTAGTTTATAAGGATTTTATAAACATTCACATAGAAGAATATTCTAAAGCATATTTAGTTCTCACTTCTACTCTTATACATATGGAACTGTAACACTCCCAAATTCAGTGTAAGTCCAAATTAATATTGCCAAGACTCTATCAAAATACTATTTGGAGTGGTATAAAGAGTAAGAAAAAAAAAAAAAAAACCACAACAAGAAGCTACTAATTTTATCAAGAGACATCAATAACATGTCTGACCACCATAAACAAAACAGATTTCGTAATGGTGAGCATTGGAAAGATTCTCTGAGTAGGTTTGCTGGGGAATTCAGCGTGCGTTAATATGGAGCATCACAAGGCACTCGCAGCAGCACTTTCTAGTTTACACCACACTTTGCAAGAGCTCTGGTTTATGTTGGAGACAGAGGGTAACTGCATGAGTGCAGCAGCTGGAGTCCTGTATGGGCTTGACAGGCTGACAAAGGCAGACAGCTCTTGCTCTTTTATTGACTGTTGAGCAATATGGTGGAGAATAGAGAAACAGAAGCATAATACTTGAATCATTGACAGCAGAATAACCAACATCTAGCATAATGCTCCACATAAAACAACAAAGCAAAAAGCCTCTTCTCACAAGGCTGACATGGGATTTGATTGTGTTGAAGTCTTTTATTTTACAGGAACTCTTCAGTACTCAGCACAACTTGGAAAGAGAGAAAAGGATGGGTGAAAAAAAAGAACTTTTCACTTACTTTTGCAGGTCAATTATTATACATTGTCATGCTTATTTTTAAGAGCAATCAAATAACATTCCCATAAACTGCAAAAATGAATGTAGGTACAACACAACGCTTTCTGATGCTCGGAATGTGATCCTCTTGACAGACAGCCACAGCAGGGCCATTCATCTTCTACAGAAAGAAAAAAAATCATAAGTACTTAACTCTGATCCACCACAAGTAAAAATATTTAATTTACGTTAGAGAATTCCCTTAAAAGCAAAACAAAACAAAAACAAAAAAAACCCCCAAACAACAAAAAGACACACCAGCAATTTAGCACCTCTGGTTTCAGCTGAAGTATTTTGAGTTTATCTAAATTCCATTGCATCTTGGAAAGAAACCTGAAGCACAGTCTAAGCAAAATTTGACCATGATAAAGATAAGAAAGGGGATGGATTTTAAATGAAAAAAAAAAAAAGTGTAAATATTACATTTATTTCAAACATAGTGATCAAAAGATCCTAGTGATGAAAAATATAGAAAGAAAAATGTAGTGTTCAGTAACCATCCTTCTAAGAGATGCATTGTCCTGTTCTGGAGATCTCTATATTGCAGAGTCAACTCTTATATCTTTAAGATCAGAGAAATTTTACTTGTTGGGTCTATTTGAGAGTTTCAGATTGATCTTTTAGCCACACTCATAGTTTCCCCCCATGAGACACATGACACAAGCAGGCACAATCCGTGAAATATGTCATTCAGCTGCAGATGCACTCTAGGAACTTGCTCTGTAATTTTGTTTTCTGGTATGACTGGCCTAAGTTTACCTTGCTTGAGCCTCCCATCTGTTTGTTACCATCTCCAAATTGGCCTTACCCTTTCCCTTTGTTCCTCTTTCTTTGCCTTGCAATACAGATGTTGATCTTCAGCGCAGTTTTTGGCCAAGTTCTCAACCTAGCCTTTTTTTCTCAGCATTTTACCACATTTCTTTTCAAGAACTTCAGTTTTGTATGTTCTCAGTGGTCCAGTTTTGGTCTGCCCTACCTTAAGCAGTATGCTTTCTGCTATCAGCCAGCCCCAGTTCTTGGTCCTTGTTTTACCTGGCTGGTATAGATCCTTCTGTATGTTTATTCCATGTTATGGGACAGCACAGAAGCACAGGCCTTATATCAGTTTGTTGTGAGATTTATGTTGTTGTTTGGTTGGTTAGTTTGTTATATTAGAAATTTCACAAAACGCAGGAATCCAAAGTAGAGAAGAAATCAGAAGGTCTAATGCAAAGCATCCAATTGTTGTGATCTCTGGTTAGTATGAAAACATAGATGGAAATAGGAACAAAAAGGTATTTCAGTGTATTATTTTGTAGAGACTCTGTAGCAGTACACCAAGAAGATGAGCATCTAGAGTCCTAGTGTGCTGCATGTAGGAATGCCTTACTGAACTTACTGATGGTTTCATTAACTTACGATGCTTTCCAATTCTATGTGCAAAACACCATTTTACTATGTGAACACATCATTTCCAGAAATGCTTTAGGGAGAAAACCCGGGAGCTGTGTGTCACTGGGTGTGAGTTGGTTTTAAGAGTGCAAGATAGTACATAGTAAAATATTAAGGTTCCGAAGTCAGATTTTTAGTTTCTCAACAGAAACTGCATCATTTTTCACTTCTGGTAAACAGTTTATGATAATGTCTAAATGTCTTTGTCCTTCTTAATTAAATTGTCAGGAAATTTCTGGCAGACAATGAGTGTAATTCAATATGCGGTTCAGGAAAGAACACGTAAAAGCAAATAATTTGATAAATCTCAAATACTGAAAATCTCTTTAGTACAAAAGTGTGGTTCTGCCCAAAAATCATGATGAGAGAGCAGAGAGATCTGAGAGAAGAGCTCACCAAGGTCAAGGCTGATGCAAATTCTTTGCCATAAAGCCACTCAATGGTTCTTATTAATATTTTTTTCTGTATTGTCAATACTATGCATTCATATAACGATTTTCCTGGGTAAAAAACAAAAACTTAATCATGACTGATGCAAATTCTTTCATATTGTGGAATATAAATTTAGCATAAATTTCCAGTTCAAAGTAAATCTGCTATTGCTCAATCATCTAACAGTTAATTTACAAAAAAAAAAAAAAAATTATCATTTTTACTTTCTGGAAGAAACCTCGCTCTTCATCTCCAATAAGCTACAGTGAATTGGCAAGAGCGTTGAGCAAATTTTTCCAAAAATAATTTATTGTAAATTTCAATCTAGCCAATGTTTTATGAGCTGGTTTCATTTGGTTTGCATTTCGGGGATACAAATTTCCACTCTCTCAGTAATGTCACTTCCATGACACTCAAGCACTAGGAGAGATATTGTGATGGATTAGCCCTTGTCTGGGGGCCAAACCACACACACCCGCTCACACAATTCCTGCCCCCCACCCAGGGATAGGGGAGAGAATTAAAGGGGTAAATGGAAAAGAGGACTCGTGGGTTGAGATAAAGACAATTTAATAACTAAACGACAATAATATTGAAAATAATACTATATACAAATATACAAATGAGTGATACACGTGACACTGCTCACCACTCAATGACCAAGGCTCAGCCTGTTCCCGGCTAGTGATCCTAGAACTACACCCACAATTCCCCCAGACGGGGAGTGCACCACTCCCAGAGGCACTCACGGAAAGGAGATAACAGTCCAAGCGTCGCAGACTGAGAGCCAGCCGGAGTGGGGTGGGCAAGGCCTTGGGAGAGCGATGCGGAGCCGGAAGAGAGAACCGAAACCGAAAGGCATCGGAACCAGGAAGCTAGGGACGATCTACCGGAAGGGTCCTCACCTACATACTGGGCATGACGTGTATGTTATGGAATAGATTATTGGCTATTCTGAGTTTCAGTCTTAACCTAAGAGCAAATCGTAGGCTAGAAACCAGGGGCTGGGCAGTACCAACCCCCCCCCCGCCCTTTCTGCGAGGAGCAAAGAGGCTCAACGACCTTGAAGTATCCTAGCAATAATTATAAACATTCCTTTCTTATCAACTTTTCTGAGCATAAATCCAAAACATAGCCTCTTGCTAGTTATTTATGAAGAGGAGAAAAAAAAGTTAACAGAGTTAACTTTAAGCAGTCTGTCTCTGCTTAACCCAGGACAGATATTCAGATTCAGTTGTTGTTGGAGATAAGGATTCAAATCTCTTTATTCAAAGAGTGCCCTAATGAATGTACTTCATAGTAATACCTTTTTGCAGTTTTCTGCCTAACATAAATCATCTATTCTCTGGCTCAACAGAGAGTATCCTGTTAGGTAAGTCATTTGCTTCAGATGGTGAAGAACTCTGCTCCTACTCCTGCTTTGAATTGAGTGTACGAGGATAGTATACCTTTCCACTCTTAGTGTGTGCCACATCCAACAGGCTACAGTTTACTCTCATCTCAGTCCAGAAATACCACCTTAGTGACACTTCTGTAGGAAGCAGATATAAGAAAGGTACAATTCTTAAGAATTTTTTTTCTCCAGTCGGTTCTAGAGACAGTCTTCTCATGCCTTGAATAAAGTGATCCAAGTTCTGCTTTACTCAAATAGTAAGTAAAGGTAGAAAATATTCCTTAATTTGTTTGAATTCTAAGTTTCATGTTTATATTTCAGCAAACCATGCTTGCTTTGTTATAAATGCATGTAAATAAATGCATGAAGAAGCTCTCAAAGGTTTAGTGATTCATTTATTGAGAATGCTTTCCACAAACATTTACCAGAGGAACATTTATGTCCATCTAATGAACCAGGTTATAATAATGTGGTCATTAGAATTCATCTTAGGCGATCAGAAATATTGAAAAGTCCTGCTATACAATGCAGGTTGAAGCCTTTGAAAATTCAGCCTTTTCCCACAAGATGTTTATATTCATCAGTGCAGATATGCTGAATAGTCAGGCTAGCATATATATTTGCTAATTCAGCTTGATAATGTCAGCACTATTTAGGTTACTCAAGTCATTAGCTACAAAAAAACAGGAACTGCAAACACATGGAGGTTTTTTCCACCCTGACTAGTTTTCTTAGTACTTAATCTCTGAGGTTTAAGAGACCCTACTTGTTTTTCTTTTCAGTGTATAAAAATACTTCATTTAACATTTCCATACTTTAAATTCAGCATATTTCATGCAATATGATGTATTCAATTGTTTATGCATTGTAACTCCCTTTTTATCATGCAAACTCTTCCTTTAAGACCTGCTCTCTTACATCAGCAGCT
>NW_010110042.1:0-43938 GCF_000699245.1 Pterocles gutturalis | reverse complement strand
AGTATGCTGCAGTAAAACTCCTACTCATGAACAAATCGTGGGGCACGCTTAAAAATTTCAAAAGCTTGAAGAAAAAAAAAAAAGGGGAGGGGGGCCCTGAGGCCCCATCACTTCTTAATAAGCAATAAGAAAGAAATAAGCAAGCAGTTATCAATCAACCACAAAAGCATTAAAAATGTGAAAAGCTAAGGAATTAAAAATTTGATGAGAATAGATAAGAAACTTCAGAATGGGACAATTTTCTAAAAGATTATGTGTTTCCACACAGAAGTGTTATGTATCAATTGTAGTTCATTCCCTCAGAATACAAAGTTTCTGTAAAGTGATTCTCCACTAAGCCTGTTAGTAAGATGATTTGAAAACTAGATAAGATCTTGATATGAAGCCATCCAACAAAAGCATCAGACAAGGACAAAGAGGATGTTTATTCTTTCTTGTCTAACCTTAGAATATTGTAAGAACTAGATTTTGTTTTTAATTCAAAATTGTTTAGAACTGAGCAGTTTCATGTCTAAACCTAAATGGGACCCAAAACTCGGTGGAAAAATGCTTAAAAGAGTTTGAGGAAACCAATATGGGAGACAAACTGAAAGTATTCCAAGCCATAGGACCGGGTTCCCAAAAAGAAACAGATGCAGCCACTCTATTAAAGGTGATGGTGTTGCTGGCAATGTTTTCTAGTATTCTATTTTTTTTTTAATATCTGAAATTAGGAGCCTTGAGTTTTCAGCAATTTGGAGGTCAAATATTATTCAGAATTTCAATACATCTTATAATATAACCCATCCCATCTTGCTAAAGATTATTCAAGAAAAATGTCAAATTCTTGGAGTCAGGGCATATACAGAAGTGTATCATGTCTGGAAACAGGCTCTTATCAAATATGTGTGCTTTTTTGTTATTAGAAATAGCAACAGTTACTCACAGTTCTAGGAGACATCACATGCATGGCAATGGGAAAAAAGAAGTTTATTATGTTATCCCATTGGCTTTTAAAGGAGAAAATAAGATTGGTCTTTGGGCACCTCACATACGACTAATGTAAAAGTACTTAGGCTGAAGAACCACCCTCCTTGTAAAGCCATTCAAGGGCATAAGGGTCAAATTGTACATTCAGTCTTTCTCTTTGCAATATCAAGTACGTTAAGGAACAGAGTTTCTGAAGATGGGATCTCCCTGTGTCCTTCCTCCTTGAATTCTTCTCAGTATTTAGGCTTTTACTGACCTGTTTTGTGTTCCTCCCCCCCCCTTTTTTTTCTTTTTTGTTTGCATCTATTGGCTAGAGAGATACTTGACCCTTGTCTCTGGAGATTCCAGAAACAGACGATAAGGAAATTTTGACCACTTGCTGCTTGTTGTCATGTTCAGCAATAACCCCAGTTATTCATGAGGAGGGACCACGTCACAGACAGACACAAGGAAGGTTCAGGTTGCTTTAAGAGAGCAGTGTTTGACCCTTGCTCAGCTTCAACTGGCACTAAATCCTCCATTGTCTCTTTTCTGAACCATTGGCATACAAAGTTGCCACAGGGTTACAGTAAAAACTATTTTCAGCCTGTCTATATTT
Organism: Pterocles gutturalis; assembly: GCF_000699245.1. NCBI lineage: Eukaryota > Metazoa > Chordata > Aves > Pterocliformes > Pteroclidae > Pterocles > Pterocles gutturalis. The sequence goes on along the minus strand of NW_010110042.1, from coordinate 42,371 downwards.
TTCCCCGGAAATTCATTGAGACACCAGGCTGTCAAAGGGGTTGTGGGTGACTGCACTGGTCAGGAGCCAGGTGGTAAACAGACTCTATTGCAATGTGTCAGAAAATGAAACAGGTAAAGCTGAAACACAAATATAAAATAGCATGTGAACACAAAAATAACATAGTCATAGCAAAAAAATAAAATGTTCCTTAGTACAAGGATTAAGGTTAGATAAGAAGAGAGGGGGTTTGCCCTGAAATAATAGATCCACAGATAAACAGATGGTTCCAAAAATGCATAAAGTTCAAATGGTAACAGAAAAAATGGGGAGAAAAGTGACACCAGTAGACTTTCGAGAGATCCACAGAGCTCATGGCCCTGTTGCCTACTTTGTCAACCACTCAGGTAAGAAGACTTAATTAGGAATCAAGTGCCAGCATTGCCTTTGTGTTTTACAGACTCAAGTCATTGAGCAGAGGAATTTACAGGCTCTGTATAAAGTCTGACTTTGGTAACCACACAAAAAAGCGAAGTCAGACAGCCTGGATCACCATACTGCCTTCATGCTTAATAAGCATTTTCTGTAGCTTCTTTCCTTTCACTCTCCCTCTCTCTTTTCCTTCCTCAAGAACAGAAGAGAAGCCAGTCTTATGGCTGTGCTCTGCTGCAGGAGTCCCCTTCCCTGAGCAGCCTGGTACTGCAGGACCTGAGGCTGCACCAACAACGCAGTACAAGATGATTGCACTGCACAGAAGTCACTACTAGAATCCAAAATCTCAAACACTGTAGTATCAAGTATCGAGGTAATGCAGGAGTCTTTACATAACTTTTTCATATGTTATTTGCTATTTCATATATAGGCATTATACTGAAAGACAGAAAATACGAGAAAAATAGTACATATAGTAAAACACAGGCTGTTAAAATCATTTATGTTTTTCACCATTGCTGAAGAAATTACTGTTCTGAGAAGTTCCATTTTCTAAAAAGGAGTTCTTTTCTCCTCTTCTACCTGACCTAAATGTCTCTACAGACATTTCAATGCACCATTTGAAGTTTATACAGAAGCAAGTACAAATTAAGGTGATATTAGGTGTTTACTACAAAAAAATGTGTTCTGAGGGTATTAACTGATCCAGTTTAGTAACTGAAAGACAGAATACACTGGCCTTCAAAACTGAAGACATTTTTGAAAATTCAACCAAAATAGTTCTGTCCGTAAGCAAAGCTCTTTCCAGAAAGACACATTAGGTTTTCCAGCTGAGATGCATTTATATTTTAGTCAAGTCTTTCATGGCATTTAGTGTAGCATGTATAATGCAGCATTTGAAAAGTTGCCTGACTCTTTAGGACCATAATTATTTATGTAATTTTGAAACCTGGTAGGATATGGGTAACTGCAGTAATTATAGGCCAATTTTCTTAATTAATGCAGTCTGCAAAATACTCACATAAGCAATAGCAAAAATTATTAGAATTGATTCCTACCAAAATTAATTCATAAAAAAGAGACACTCAAACAATAATGTAAGACTCCTCCTTGGCCTCATTAATGAAATTTACAATAAAAGTAATGAAGTGATAGATATTATATCAGCTAGAGCAAAGGGGTCAAATTCAAAATTTAGTAGTGTAATATGATTTTACTACAGTAGAACCAGAATAACGCAATAGAAAAAAGAAAACTGATATTTCTGGAAACATAATCTCCTAATTAATTTAAGCTACTATTTATATCAAAGACACGTGTCAGCACAATAAGATACTGTGGCTTTTGGTTTATTTTCAAGAAATAGAATGAACTAACCAGAAATTTCTTTTATCCTTGTCAGTTTGCAGTCATAATCAAAGGTTTAATAAAAACTTATTAAAAAAAAAAATCAGAGTATTAAAACCTGGAAATAAGTATTATGACTTGTCATGCTCCCTGCAACACAACTGAAATGACCTAAGCAGTGAGATTATTAGGCTCAAACCCAAACTCCACTGAAAAAAAAAAAAAAAAGAAAACCCACAAAAGAGCATCAGATTATACACATGTATATGAACTATTACACTGGTAAACAAAAAGACAGTAACTGTTGATGCTGTCCTAGAACAAGCCTAAAACCATGGATACATACCTAGAGATCTGGTATTAGCTAGGACAGATTGGTTCCACTCATTTTGTATAGTTATGCTGGCAGGAAGAGTATTTAAAGTGAGTTCAAAATGCAGCATGTAATTATCCAGAACTAGTAATATACAAATTTGCAAGAGAATCATAGAATCATGGAATTTTTTGAGCTGGAAGGGACCTTAAAGACCATCTAGTTCCAACCCCCCCCCGGCCATGGGCAGGGACACGTTCCACTAGACCAGGTTGCTCAGAGCCTCACCCAACCTGGCCTTGAACACCTCCAAGGATGGGGCATCCACAGCTTCTCTGGGCAACCTGTTCCAGTACCTCACCATCATCACAGGAAAAAATGTCTTCCTAATACTTAATCTAAATTTACCCTCTCTTAGCTTAAAACTGTTACCTCTCATTCTAGCACTGCACTCCCTGATAAAGAGTTACTCCCCAATCCTACCCCACCAAGCAGAGTCCATCACTACTCTGCCCACAAATCTTCAATATGTTTAGAGATGAGAATTTTGTCTTGAATTGTAATTTAGGGTCTTGGACAAGCATCTTCTGACATGTGCCAACCCTTAGTTGCCTGCCCAGCTCAAGGAAAAATTCCAAGCTGCAGAGGAAGATGGGACTTCTGACAAAGCTATCCTCAGACCAGCTCTGTTAAAAGTGCAATATTGTCTTGGAGAGAGTTCAGCTCATCTCAGCTTGTATCCAGACAACAATATACATCCATGCACTTTCTTAATTGTCAGAACTTTTTTTTTTTTAAGCTAAATGGATGCAAGACGTGGCTCCATGTGACATAACACAAGCCTGTAAAACCCAAAGACCAAGTTGGAAGAAGTTGAAAATGACATGTATAGCAACATGCCACATGTACATACTGAAATCCAACATATTATGTCTGTTTAATTTTGTTCAGCTTGGAGAAGAGAAGGCTGGGGGGTGACCTCATGACAGTCTAAAAACTTAAAGGGTACAGCAGAGGGGGAGGTGCTGATATTCTTGCTCCAGTGACCAGCCATAGGACTTGGGGAAAGGGAATGGCGATGCATCAGAGGAAGTTCAGATTGGACGTTAGGAAAAGGTTTTTCACTGGGAGGGTGGTCGGTCACTGGAACAGGCTACCCAAGGAAATGGTCAGGGCACCAAGCCTGTCAGAGGACAAGGAGTGTCTCACCAACACTGCCAGTCATATGATTTAATTTTAGGTAGCTCTGTGAGGAGCAGGGAGTTGGACTCAATGAACCTTATGGGTCCTTTCCAACTTGAGATATTCTATGATTCTAGTTATGCCCACACAGATCAGCTACTAAACCAACATTAAACTATGTCTGCCCATTGTAAACATATGTGCATTGTTTCATGTACTTCAATGCTACCTGGCTGCTTTTCCAGAGAGCTTATAGTCAGATATATACAGATATAGATATATATATAGAGATATATATATATATAAAATACCATCTTTCCAGTTAACATAAGATTAAAAGAATGTTTAGAACCCGTAAGAAAGCTAGAAGAAAGAAGTCCCTATTACACATCCCACAGGATCACAAAACTGGTTATCTTGTTCTCTTATTGTCTTTTGTTTGTTCATAAATTGTGACTGAACCAGCAAAGGTCTGGTAAATGTTGTAAGAAACCTCTAAAAAGACAGATTAATGGCAATATTAAAACAAAGAGCTAAAGATACACAAAAAATATACTAGAGGATTATATATATAATACATAAATATAAACCATAAATACAAAATGAATAACCTTTTATTTGTGAGTATGCAATGCATTAATGCAACTCTAAAATCATAACTGCCATGTGATATAGAGCCTTCCTGTCTCCTGCACAAAACGATGCCCCTCAGTTTGCAAGTTTTATGTGAGAAAAAGTTACCTAAGTGTCTTGCATTTTTCCATTTGATAGAACTCGGGAACTGTAACTATTGAATTATCCTAGGTAAGAGATAAGTTTAAAAAACATAGTATACATCTATATTCAACCACAATATCATGGAGAATCATAAAGGTTGGAAAAGACCTCAAGGTTCATCAAGTCCAACTGTCAACCCACACCACCTAACTCACTAAACCATGTCCCTAAGCACCACATCTACACGTTTCTTGAACGCCTCCAGGGATGGTGACTCCACCATTTCCCTGGGCAGCCTGTTGCAATGCCTGATCACTCTTTCAGTGAAGAATTTTTTTCTAATATCTAGCCTGAACATCCCCTTGTGCAACTTGAGGTTGTTTCCTCTTGTCCTATCACTTGTTACTTTAGAGAAGAGCCCAGCACCCACCTCACTACAACCTCCTTTCAGGTAGTTGTAGAGAGTGATAAGGTCTCCTCTCAGCCTCCTCTTCTCTGGACTAAACAACCCCAGTTCCCTCAGATGCTCCTCATAAGACCTCATAAGGAGGGTTTGCTGTAGGTGATGTTTAAGTTATTGCAGCTCCATCTAACTTCTGGCGAGGACAACTCCAGAGTTACTGGGATGTAAGAAAATCACATCCCCCAAAGATCTATATTCTCACATTGTATCCATAGAACTGTTACAGAAGAATGGCTAAAGCCACCGCCTGCTTTTTATCTGAATTCACTGACTATAAGACATTTGTAAAAAAGAACAAATTTACTCTGTATTCCCATTCATAGGCAAATGCCATTTCCTGTTTCCAACCGAAGTGCAAATATGACATCTACTCAGCAAAATGTTCTTTCTAGCTTTCCAAAGATAGCTTATACATTGATCACTTATTGTTACAAGCAAGAGGCATGCACAGCAAAAGGGGAATGGGGGTTTGGCTTTCCATTTAAGTACAGTACTGTTCTCCCTGCATACATTTATAATTTACTTCTTACGTCTTGAAAAAAAAACCCCAAAACATTTGATTGCTAAAACTTCCTTAACTGGTTGGCTTTCCTGGTGAAGAAAGTAAGCCTGTTCTTATTTGTAACACAGCCTGACTAGCTTTATCTTCACATTCACAACATTGTTTTACCTCACTTGTGCTTGTTTTCCATCTGGAAATCTTTCTGTGCAAATTTTGAGAAACTTATGTGTCTACCTGGGGTTTCCAGATGTGCAAGTTACCCATATGATACTTATTACATAGCTAATAGCACCAAACTTTTCACCAGGGGCTGCCATTCATCCAGAAGCATCTGGCATACACACACGGTAGTTTTAGAACACCAAAGGTATGTCTGACATTCTGTGAAAATGCTGGATGTAATGGCCATAATCTGTGCTATGCAATGTGGATACAGAGTAGGTCTGATGCTTCAAGAAAGATTAGACTCCTTCACACATCATAAAAAGCACATTATGGTCATCTACGAGATCTTCAGTGAATACATTGCAAGCCTACTTATGCATCAATAGATTTTGAATGCCTGAGATTAGATATAGCTATATATTCCTGTCATTCCCTATTCACTGTAATTCCTCATTCAATGGTAACACGCAGATGGCTTCAGCACAAATTGTGGGACCTGCATAATACATTTGAGTTTGGCTAATCATAGGGGGACTTGCACTACCCTCCAATCATGATCTATAACTGTACACTATTAAACAAGATTGGTGAGATTTTTTTTTACTTTTGTCTGTCAAGGGATAGAGGAATAAGTTTACTTGTGTTTCCCACTGTCATTTAATCCTTCAGCGAGGGCATTCATCAGTAAAGTATTTGCCCTTTCAAATAAAGTAATCAGTGATTTATCCTGACAAAAATGTAGGAGCTGTCTCCCTGTTCTTTGCTAAAGTTTGAAAAAATGCAATTTTCAGATTAAAGAAAGTTCTCCACAATTAATATTCATATCAAAATCAAGGCCATGAGGCATTATTATGCAAACTGAAAATACGGAGTCATGGAAATAAAGTGAAACCAGTCACGGATCCTATGCTATTTGCTCCCAGCAGTTCCCTGTGTGCTGCCAGCTCTGAGCTTCTGGAAACAAATATTGTGATGCTGCTGTGCTTGCTAGCTCCAATGGACTATGCAAACTGGGTAGTGAGCCTGTTTAAACAATTCACTGGAAGTGTATTAATAAATGAAAAATCTTATGCAGTAAGATACTGTCTTAGAAATTTCCCAGGCTTGTCAAATTATCTTGACAGCACATCATGCCCCGTTACACTGGCATATTAGGTGAGGTTGAATGCCAAAATAAGAATGCATGACAGGCCAATTATCCTGGCTGGAGTGTCATCTTAACTTTTGACATTTTGTCCAATATTACCAAAAGTTATACTAAATAAGAACCAAAGTGGCACTGTTACTTCTATGCAACCACAGAGGATCTTATAGTTCACACAGGTTAGAATTTATTCTTCAGAGTACCAACTTTGCATCTGATATCGAAGCCTGACTATGCATTTCAAGTTTTGAATGTACATAAAGCATGGGCTGATTAATTGATTTCAATCATGATTTTTTTCTGTTAGTAGGAACGTTATAAAATAATTACCAGATAAAGTTGACCCTAGTCACAGCACAGAAAACTCATGTCTTTCAGAAAGGTTTGAATATGAATGATTTCAGTAGAGGTTGAGCTGATAAGTGAAGCTATCTATAGGGTGTTTTTATGACATTTAAAAGCATTTCCTACATTAATTCCTTCCTCAGCTTGTTCTCAGTCTGGAAAAAAATAAGTAGTCTCTGTTCACCAGCTTTTTGTCCTAAGATTCTCAGTCACATTTGACAAGGCTGACCAGCAGTGTTGGCTACCTCCAGTGGACAGTTCACGATAGTAACGGTTGTTACTATCAAATACTTGCTCACTACATTAGAATCCAAGCCAGTACCAAATAATCTGAAAATCAGACGTATGACTACTCATCCCCATCACCATAGTGATGGTTATCCATTTTTGCCTTTATAACTGTGGATTTCCCATCAATCCACTTGCTCTTTTTGAAAATTAATCACTTACATAAGAATATGAATAGCATGACAATTTTGACTTCTGAAATACAAAGTATGTCATGAACAAACAGCCCCAAAATATACGTACAAGCAGAGATACTGAACCCTGAAAACTTATTTTATTAATATTCAAATCGCATTATTTAAACAATGTGCAGGCTTAATTAATGAACAAAGATTCAAATGTCAATGATATAAACTGAAATTCTATTTATATATTAATAGAATTAGGTTTTCATCTAAGAAATGACTGAGATGATTTGAAGAGAAATCACTAGCTGTAGCAAACTATAACAAAACAAGAGACAATGAGCAAATAATCATATTTAAGACTGATGACACAAGAACAACCATACAAATTCCTGTGGTTTAATGTTTATAATAAATAAAACATAAATAGCTATCTCCTTACACTTCCCAATATGTATTTCTTAGTATTAGAATTAATGCAAGTAACATTAATGAAAATTACTATGATGAAGTTGCTTAGACGTTTAATTCTTTGAAATGTCATTTACCATGTTCTCTGTTTAATTGTTTGAAACAATTTTTCCATTTCTTAGATGATACAATATAAGAAATGCTCTCCACATGGCTGGCATCTTCAATACTTGTGGAGCAGTTTGTATCTTAGTAAACAGATATATCTGTTCTGGAGTCCCAAAACATTTTCCAAAAAGAAGTTAGTCCTCAGTATGACTGAAAACCTGCACATGAAGTTTGATTTATTTTAGATGACAAGTTGCTGAGCATTTGTTTAGCAAAACAAAAACCTGAACAAACACAAAGAAATGTTTCTCCTGTGTACCTTATAGGAAAAAATACTAAGGTAGTAGCACTTAAACAATAACACGGCTATTGAGTTAAATCAGCAACAACAGACAGCATGGATATGCTTGCAGCATAGATTCTCTTATGTGCAAACTGGATGACATGAACTGGAAATGTTTTCCTTCAATTCTTAAAGAATTTTTTCTGTTACCTAAAAATAAACAGAACAGACAACTAGGCTACAAATTCCTGTTTCAGAAATCATAGCACCACTGTCTCTGATTTCACCTTCAAATTTCTGTAATCATGCTTGTTTTCAAACACTCGTTATGATTTGCTATGGTCAACAGGAAGGAGAAAAACAGAAGGATCATTGGTATCCACCTTATCTGCCACCCCAGTTTAGGGTTTGAGTTTACAGGAATACTTAAAGAATCGGTCTTCCTAGTTAATTTTTTCCACTCAATGAAATAACACCTACATAGGTAATGATGCAGTATAGTAACAAGCTATTTGCTTCAGGCTAAACTCATCTTTAAAGCCTATTAATTTCAGTGCCATTTAAAATTCAACACATGTTTTAGGTAGGTTTCTGAACTGGACTTCCAGGTTAGCATGCTAGCAGGCATTGTATGCATCCTGAGACAGCCGTTCAGTCTTTCCTGACAATTGCTGGCAGTTCAGTGTTCTGAAATATCAGACATAACAGCATTGTCCAGTGTGTATCTGCATTTTAATGTTAACAGACAAAATTTCAAGATCAATTATACCTGTCTGTCTTTCCAACAGAAACATGTATGTATTAAGACCCATAACAAGTTTCCACTATTCTGATGACTTAAATGTTAAACATGAAATATTGCCTGAGGTGGTTTCTCTAGCATATTTTTGTAACAGCTGCAATTGCCTTCAATATTTGGAAACAAGAAAGAACACAAAATTGTCACTTCTTCAGAACAGCCTGCCATGGGAAAACTGTCAGTGTTCTTTACTGTAATGAAAAATGACTTAGCACTTAAAATTATGATTAACCACTTGGTACCATTAATTAATAACATTGACAGCTGTAGTTGTACTATCTAGGTTAAATTTCTGGCATATTGTTCATAATGTTCTAGCAAACATATTAATACCTAAAAAAGCAGAGTCAAGGTTTGCATTTCTTAATCAACTTGACAATAGAAAGCAAAGATCAATTGTTTCTTTCTGCATTATTATAGCAGAACCCAATACCAGTGTGACCACAGTTCACTCAGAAATCCAGAAAATTATTTTTCATTCATAAGCCAGTGATTTTTCATCCATAAGACAAATATCTAAGTCAGTTGGTTTATGGAAGGCTGGGCTCTTGTAAATTCTCTCCACCTAAATCCGAGCAGAGCTCAGACATCAAACTGACTGGCAGCTGCGTAAGAGTGAGGTCTCTTACTCTCCACAGCACAGAGCTCGTTTTTTTCTGCAGCATTTAAAAATATATGCAGGATCAGGTACATTCACCACCAGAGACTTTAGCAGAACCTGAAGCTCAAAAAGCAAATAGCTCTAATACCTCCAAAGCTAAAACCCACGCTACAAAACCTGTCAGCTGCTGCCTTTTGGCTCTGAACTGGAACCAATACTCCCTCTCCACACTGAATACTGTAAGAGCTGAGCTGGAGTCTCTCTCATGCCTTTACATAAGTCTTTCTGCCAATTCTCAAACTATCAGTAGGCACAGTGGGATGTATACTCACTGCTTAGCTTCTTGCTTTCCAAGTAGTCATGGAAAGCAAGAACTGGGTGTTTGAGTCTGTTCAGCAGAGGTGACTGAAACCACATTACTTTTTTTTTTTTTTTTTTTTTTCTTTTTTTCTGGAAAGCACTTTGAACAGAAGACCTTTTGTGAAAAAAGGATACAATCCACATATTCTCCATTACTACAGTGTTAAAAGAAGATAGTGAGTTATAGTAATTTATTTGAAATAATGGCATTGGTAACCACTGTCACAGGAATACTCTGGACAGTGAACAGTAAAAGCGCCCAGCCCCCCTATAAACAGAATTACTTTAAACACATGCTTTTACTCCACATGTCCTACTATGCATTTCTAAATATGATTTTTTCAAGTGTTTTGGTATTTGTACTCCTTTTCCTCATGTTTTGTGTAGAAATACTGCAATGACATCTTTGACAATGATCAGCCCAAAGTCTCACATTCTCATGTGGTTTCAAGATGATGTTAATGTCTCTTCTTTCAAATACCAGGTGCTAGATGATTCTCTGGCCATTGTATTCAGACAGTCAAGTGGTTCGTATTTTTGCTTTAGATTCCTATGGAAGAGATATCATGACAGCAAATAATCATATATCTGGTAAAGAAAATTCTAAAGAATGAGAGGTTCTTAGAATTTATCAGAGCTGTCAGATTGGTCCAAAAGAGCCAGAAGACAACTGACATTTTATACCATTTTTGTGCTTTCTTTTCTATTTTTTCAAGACTTTAGGTAGAAACAACTGGAATTTTATCCAGCTATCATTTGTAGCGGCAGACCAGCTATGCAGAGTAGCATTTATGGGGTTTTTAGCCTACATTATATTTAAGGAAAAAAAAGAGTTACTCAGGAAGGATTAGTGGTAATTCTCAAAGAAGAAAGCCTCAGAAGGCAGGAGCAGCAGCCCAACACACTAAGGAAAATATTTGCCTAGACATGAACACAAGTTATCGGAGTTGCTACAAATTTCAGCATCAATTAAGAGGACTACACAGAGAGTAGAATTAACAACCCAAATCATAAACTAGGAGAGAAAGAAAGTAAGCAAGATAAAAAGTAGACTATTTAATAATCAGAAGCCCTCTGAAAATGACAATTATAAATCTAGAAAAGTGTATCTTTATTCTGCAGACATTTAGGAAAGTTTATTGCAATGGTAAGACTTTCAAAACACTAGAAAAAATGCTGTAAACCATTTATATGGTATGTAGCTGCATACTACTTGCACGTGCAATTAAGAAAATATATATTTCTGTGTTTTTCTTGTGAATCAAAACCAAATTACCATAATATTAATGCAAAATTCAAGATAAAATACACTACCTTTTTTTCCCATTCTGTTATCTCTCATGAGGTTTTTTTACATAACACTAGACAGGTTAGAAGAAAGAGTAGTATTTCTGGAGGTTTAGGTTTTTTCCAGTCAAAGTGGCGTAGAGATGCACAAGATAATGATGCTAAAGATAATGTAAATAATAGCTGCACTTATTGTCTGTAGATAAGTTATGTGGGCTAGTCTACAGACATTTTCAGATCTATTAATCAGATGTCCCTCCATACTTGCAAAACATAAGTACTTGACTGTCCTGGTTTCAGCTGGGACAGAGTTAACTTTCTTCACAGTAGCTAGTAAGAAGCTGTGTTTTGGATTTTTGCTGAGAAGATGATGTTTATAGTTGCTGCCAGGACAGTCAAGGGCTTTTCAGCATCTCTGCTGTGCCAGTGTCTGCAGGTGCAGGAGAAGCTAGGAGGGAGCATAGCCCACAAATACAGGCTTAACATTCGACCCTAGGTTTAGGATTGAGACCCAAATTGTCCAATGGTATATTCCATATCATGCATGTCATGCCCAGTAGTTAGATGAATATCTGTCCAGAAGTGCTCTCTCTTTTGGAGTTCTCTCTCTCTCTGGTGGCTCTTGGTCTCTCAGGCTTTTATCTCCATTGTGGTTTCAGGATTCTCTCCCTGTTCCAGGACCATTAGCCAGGAATGGGCTGAGCCTTGGTCATCGGGTGGTGCACTATCACTCATCTGTATATTTGTATGTTATAATTACTATTATTTTTATCATTACTCTTATTATTATTTTCAATTTTATTGTAGTTAAGTTATTAAATTGTTCTTATCTCAACTCACGAGCCTCTTTTACCTTCACCCCTTTAACTGTCTTCTCTGTCCCTTTGGGGTAGGGGGAGGTGAGTGAGCAGCAGCACAGTGTTTGGTGCCAGCTAGGTCAAACCACGAATCAACCTTAATCAAGTAATAAACAACCTTTGATCTATTTCATTTGTCCTATAGTACAAAGACGTCCTAGTAACATCTGGAATTCTCAGTACCAAATAATCTACTGCCTTTGAACATGTTCAGCAACCAGCTGGAAAAAAGCCAGAAATCACATCTAATAGATCTAAAAAAAAAAACCTAAACAAACAAAAAAATTCACAGGCTATTACAGAATTTTTTCCTGAAGAACACAAAAAAATCATTAGCACCACAAGAAAAGTCATCCTCAGAATAGATTTTTTACTTAAGACTCATTATGATCAATGAATTATCACAAAAAACACAAATATGTTTTGATTTTGTCAAATATTTTTGTTGCACAGATTTCATGATGATAACTTTGACCATGGAGCAAAATGTTCCCCAAAGACCACAAATGAAAGTATCCAGAATTATACAGTACAGTCATTCATCTTTTCAAATTTTTATAAGACAAAGAGGTCACAGCCTATTTCAGGTGACGAAACACACTCTCTTTCAGAGACTTCTTCTGACAGAGGTGTCATAACACAGTAAAGGGTGTAAAAACAATGCCCTTTCAATGTCATTGAAGAGTACTACTAATGTGCTGTGCAAGGAATTAGCCTGAGGCATTTGCACACTTCCATATCATTTAGGAAAATTCATTAGTGAATGCTGCTGTAATTTTCCCTCATTCTGCAGTGGTGATATCTAACTACACAGTTGCCACAATTTATAAGACTGGAAGTTAACATAAAAACTAGCTGAGGCAGTGGAGCTGTCAGGGGTTTATTTCACCCTTTTAAAGACTCTGAAATTATGGAAAATAAGGTGGGGAAGTAAAAATATCTCATGTTATTTGCTGCATTCCTACACTACCACTGGTGACACATATAAACAGAAATAGAGAAAATTTGTTTTCAGAGATCTGTAACATCTATCAGTCAATGTCCTGCTGATGCATAAAATCTGAGGTTGCCACTTAGTTTCATATAACTGTCACTGCAGTATAAACTCCATCTTACGCATTACTAAATATTTGTCAAAGTCGAACACAAAGGCTATATGGGTCCATGTTACTACCAGTGCAGCAAGCAGCTTGAAATCAGAGACGTGGGGCAGATTTTCTCTTCTTCAGGCAATGATTTTTAGATTTCAAGTTGTGGCCTGCACACTGTTGTGACTATAATTCAAGATTTTATAAGACAGAAAATTAAGTACATATTTCTCCACCTTTTCTACTTCTCTGGATTTCTTAATACATAGGTATCACTTATTGCTATTACTTAAATCACCAAATGATTGTGATCCCTCACAGTCACAATCATTGACTGAGTCTATTTTTTCCTCACTTCAAATTTTTGTTCAGAATGATAGGCAAAGTGCTTGCAGATGCAGAGCTGACTTTCCTGCTCAAGATCCATAAAGGTGTTAAAAAAATCTAGTGATAAGTATGGATCTAAGTCTTTGTCTCTATGTCTACAGCAATAAAATCAAAGCTATTGGAGGATGTGTGTAGTACAGTACAAAGATACATACCCTTCATTCTTCATCTCTGTAATAATGGCCCAGCCAAATCCTCTCACCCAGAGGTCTACCAGTTTCTCCACACTGTCTACACAAAAGAGGGAAAGACACGTACTCACTAGCTATTCAAAATGATATGCCAGTTCGGCTTGCATGAGATGCACAGCTCTAAGCTTAGTAAAGGAATCTTCCTCTACTTCATTAAGCAACAGATGTTCTCCTCTGACTTTTGACCTATGAAAAACAATATTGAGCAAATTACTGCAACCATGTAGATTTCTAGAGGATGGGTTGTTGCAAGCACCTTAACAGATCTTCTCAAGGAAAAATCATAAGTATTCTGGATCCTTGTAACATTTTTCGTTCTTTCGTCTCACTTAGGACAAGAAATGTGTTTTAGTCATTTTAGTCCTTTTAGTCCTGTTTAGCCCTTTTAGTCATTCAGCCCCTTTCTGGGAACATTTTTTCATGTGGAGTGCTCATTCTGAAGACATTCAGTATTGTTATTACATACACAGGTACATTAGTACAAATCAGTAGAAAACCCCATACCTTTTTCAAAGGGAAGGGGGAAAAAAGTTTTCTACCACAGCATTCTTCTTATGTCTCACAGAATAATAATTTAAAAAAAAAAAATCTTGCTTGGATCTGTGTTATTCCTTATAAAAAGGAGATAACACAAGAAAAAGGAAAGAATAGGAGGAAAAAACACAGAAGTTAAAAGACAAAGGCCTTTTTAATATTATATTTAATATGTTACTAAACTTATTAACTGGACAGGTACAAAAATAAAACATACTATGAAACAGATTATGTTAAACACATGTTTAAATAACACTTGGAAGCAGTTACACCTCACTCCACACTGGAAAAAAAAATCAATCTTTTTTCTATTTTTCTTTTGCTATTTTTACATGCAAAAATACTATTTTATTATTATTTCATAACACTTTTTGTAGAATCATAGAATCACAGAATGGTTAGGGTTGGAAAGGACCTTAAAAATCATCAAGTTCCAACCCCCTGCCATGGGCAGGGACACCCTCCACTAGAGCAGGTTGCTCAGAGGCTCATCCAGCCTGGCCTTGAACACCTCCAGGGATGGGGCATCCAAAACTTCCCTGGGCAACCTATTCCAGTGCCTCACCACCCTCACAGTTAAAAACTTCTTCCTAATATCCAGTCTAAATCTACCCTCTTTCAGTTTATACTCGTTACCTCTTGTCCTGTCACTATACTCCCTGATAAAGAGTCCCTCCCCATCTCTCTTGCAGGCCCCCTTCAGGTACTTTAATTCAGTGTAATTTTACTTTTGTGTTCTATCACTAACTGGGATAACCATTGAAAATGGTATGCAAATATCAAAAAGAAAACGATATTTTTTTTCCTTCCGTGTAAGATTTGGTATTGAAGGAATATGCAAGTCAGTAGCAACAGTAATTCTTTGGGTTACAAGAAAGGATACTGAAGCATTGAGTTTTGAGAGTAAAATGAAGGATATTAAAAGTTCCAAAGGCAGGGAAGAGATAATGTACATTCAAACACGTCTTGCACTTCGTAAAATTCAACTTTACTTTTAATATAAATTACATATACTTGCACATAAAACTCCATATATATTATATTGAGAAACTGTACATTTTATCAGTTTTGAGAACGAAAGTGTGGGGAAAAAATTGTGAAAAGTATAGATGAGAAATATTTTAGTTTGCTTACAAAAATTAACATTCTTTGGAAAATTCAGAAAATGTTCAGGCCTCAACTAGTGGTTTGAAAGCAATTCTGGCAATTTATTCGAAGGATAACCAGTATCCACTGAAAACATAATACTCCTCCTCCTAAAGACAGGCCTCCTACAGACAGTAATTGTCAGCCCACCTCTGTATTTGAATCAAAACTTCAGGCCTGAGCATTCAGCATCTCAAATATGGCAGGGAAAAAAACTTCAGTCTTTCTTAACATTTAGAGTCAATTTAAACCTTGCTTGACCTATCTCATCAACTCTGCAGGTATCAGCTGTTTGGCCAGCTGATTTCCTCACCACATATGTCATTTTACCTTCCAGTGCTGTTATAAGGTTAGAGCAATTCAGAATTACTGGTGTCCTTTGCATCTAACAGGGCAGGATGGAAGTCTGGCAGTACATTGTACTTCAACAGTTGTCTGTAATGCATAAAAAGTGCATATGCTGTCAAGAGTTACTTCAGTATGATCAATAGTGATTCATCAACTCTTGTTAATCAATGTTAATGTTAATTCTGGAATGAAATTCTCAGAACTCTTTGACAGAGACAGATCCTCTCATCTCAAATTTCCCTTCTGTTGGATGTAGAATTCTACAACCCAGACCTTTCCTTACTAAGAACAGGAATTCATTACAGCATTGACAAGTGAATCTGGAAGTGGTAGGACCAAAACTGTGGATTTCTATAAATTTATGTCTCAGGGTGAGTTCTCTAGCATACAATATGATGTGAGCTCTGGTTGACCATTTTTGTAGTTGAAACATTCACAGTATCTCTCTCATATCTGACATTCAACAAGAGATAAAACACTGAAATCTGTCTTCTCTCTTTTCATAAGGTTTGGAGAAACTCCCTCCCTTAGGATAATTTATGACATTTCAGAAACAAGTGATCATGATTTAAACTCAGTCAAAACCAAAAAATAGTCTCTTGCTAAAGTACACAGACATGCTGCTTTAAGAACCAGTGACTTCACAAATTCAGGAAACATTATCTGAAAAAGAAACAAATGCTTTGATACACAGAAATCACTTAAGATTTTTTTACAAAATATGCAAAGAAGATATCACACTGGATCAAAAAAAAAAAAAATCACAGTGTTAAAGAGCAGCCAAATCAAAATCTTACAATGAATGGCAGAAAGGATAACAATGTTAATGAATGCAAATCAGGAACTACAAATTGAAGAAAATTGGTAAGGTAAGCATACGGGCATAAAAGGAAAATCGCACAAACCATATAACAACGTGAGGAGGGTGTTTTGAATGTACATTTTAAAAAATAGTGCTCCTTATAAATGCATTAACATATTCCACAACAGAAAGGGTGGACAAAACCTGGAAGAACTAATAATTTCTACTGTATGCTAGAAAAGGTGGGGTGGGAGAGGAAAACCATGTCATCAATCATAAGAATATTTTTTTAAAATGGGGTATTTTATCCCCATAGTCCAAATGAGGATCAACTATCTTACACCGTTCTAGACACTCATTTCTAAAATTCGTAACTAGAAGTAATCTTCTAGCATGGGAAAGACCATATCTTTGTAACATCCTTACTTGTCCTTGTAAGCTCCTACTCTGTGAACTGCCTCCCTTAAAAGAATTTAACATGAGTACTATTTGCTTTCTCATATCTGGATGCAGAGACAATTTTGCCATTAATTAAATCCAGTTTCTAGTTATTTGGCTTGCTCATGCAATTTCAGGGGAGTAAAATTAACAGTATATGTTAAACTGATTTAATATGTAAACTGGGACAACCATTACAGCTTTCCTTTTTGTGCCATCTGGAGGTCATCTTTCTCAATATTTTTATAAGAAAGAAACATTTGTTTAGTAAACTAATTTACATTAACTCTAATACTGTCACAGCTGTAGCTCTCAGCAACAGCTAATCTTATTGTGGGTATTTCAGTCACAATATCCCTAGAAAATGACCTGCAGTGACCCTGAGACTGGAGTTTAAGGGAAGCAAGCAGGACTGACAGGAGAATTATAACACTGGACTTCAGAAAAGCAAGCTTTAGCCTCTTCAGGACTGGCAGCATCCCATGGGAAACTGCTTCTGGGGCAAAGAGGTGCAGGAGACCTGTCTGCTTTTCAAGGACAGTCTCCTCAGAGAGGAGGAATTGTCCTTTCCAGTGTGCATGAAGGCAAGCAAGCATGGCAGAAGGCCAGCATGGGTGAACATGGAGCTCCTGTCTGAGCTCAAATGAAAAGAATTAAGTGGGACATAAGGTGGAAGCAGCAGTACAAAGACATTGCTGGCAGATCCAAGAACAGAGTCAGGAAAGCCAAAGGTCAGATAGAACTGAATTTACCAAAACAAAATTAGAAAAGCAAAATGAAAGGTGTGTGCACCAGTAGAAAAGGAAAGGTAAGAAGAGTGTAGTAGAAGAAGAGAGTTTGATATCACTTAACCCACTTGGACATGCACAAGTCCCAGGTACCAGATGGGATACATCCAGGTGTGCTGAAGGAGCTGGCTGATGTCACTGCAAGTCCACCTTCTACTATCTTTGAAAGTTGACAAAAACTGGGGAGGTTCTTGTTGACTGGAAAGATGCAGAGGCCCCACCCATCTTCATGAAGAGCAAGAAGGAGCCTTACCTCAGTCTCTGAGAAGGCTATGGAGCAAATCTTCTTCTAAGATGTTTTTTAACATGTAAAAGAGAAAGTGATTGAGAGCAGTCAGCATGTATTTACCATGGGGAAGTCATGCCTAATCAACTTCATTGTCTTCTGTGATGAAGTGACTGGTGCTGTGAACAAGGGGAAGGCAGTGGGTGTTTTATAACTATTTTAGCAAGGCCTCTGAAGGTCTCCCATAGTCTTATCACCACATCCACAGGCTGGATAAGCAATGAAGTGGGCAGAAAATTTGCTGGAATGCCAGACTCAAAGGCTGGGGCCTGACTACATAGAAAGCAGCTCTGCAGAAAATTATCTGGAGGTTGTAGCAAAAGACAAGCTGAACACAAAGCAACAGTATGCCTTTGCAGCAAAGAAGCCCAAAAGCTTCCTCAGCTGTGTTGGCAAGAGCATAGTGAGCCCATGCAGGCAAGTGCATCCCCACATCCTCTGTCAGGCTCTCCAGTACAAGTGTAATGTTGTCATACTGGAACAAGTGCGGTGGAGGGCCACATTCCTGGGATGGTTGTGGGCTGGAGAATATGACCTATGGAGAAATGTTGAGAGAGTTCTGGTCTGCCTTTTCATCCTGAAGAAGAAAAGGCTCAGGCAATGAGAGGGCTCACTTCAGTCTACAACTACATAATTGGAGAATACAGTGAAGGCAGAACCAGACTCCTTTTGGGGGTGCACAGCAGCAGGAGGAAAGGCAGTAGACACAGCTCTAAGTAACCTGAACTAAATAGACCTGTGTCCTGGTTTTGGCTGGAACAGAGTTAACTTTCTTCATAGTAGCTAGTAAGAGACTATGTTTTGGTTTTGTGCTGAGAAGGTGGCTGATAACATCCCGATGCTTATAGTTATTGCCAGGACAGTCAAGGACATTTCCAATTTCCCATGCTTTGCAGTGTGCAGGTCGGGGAGAAGACAGGAGGGAGCATAGCCTACAAATAAATGGCTTAGGATTTGACCTTATGTTTAGGATTGGGACCAAAATTGTCTAATCGTATATTCCATATCAAGTATGTCATACCCAGTATATTATGAAGGGCTATCTGGAAGCTCAGTCTTGCTCTCAGTTGGTGGGCTCCTTCTCTCTCAGACACTCAGGTTCTTCCCTTTCCTGGGATTACAGTTTCGGGACTCTCTCCCTGCTCCGGGATCATTAGCCAGGAACGGGCTGAGCCTTGGTCACTGGGTGGTGAGCCATATCACTGTGTATCACTCATCTGTATATTTGTATATTATTATTACTATTATCATTATTATTTTCAATTTTATTGCAGTTTTGTTATTAAATTTGTCTTAACTCACTAGTCTCTTTTCCCTTTACCCCTTCAATTCTCTCCCCTATCTCTGAGAGTGGGGAGGATGAGCAAGCAGCTGAGTGGTGTTTGCTGCTAGCCAGCTGTGTTTAAACCATGACCACCTGTTTACAGCAAAAGTTTGCACTCAGCACTTCTGGATAACCCTTCTAAACCAAATTACAATTCCATGATTCTTACATATACAGAGCAGAGACAATAAACTTCTATTTCTAAAACTAAAAAGTTATCTAAATTTCCTCTTAGTCCTCTAACAGTCTACATTTCAGATAGTGGTGTTCTCTACACTGTCTTTCGTTAATTAATTCAATCACTAAAGATTTGCACCAGTGTTGTGGCTGAGATCGTAACTTCACTGGAAATGTAATCCAGCTTGCTGCATCGTGTTGTACAAGAGGACAAATTCTTACCGACACTAACTGTTTTGCAAATTTAAAAGTGGGATTTGAGTAGCTTAATATTGATCTACATTTCTAGAAACTGCTTCTCTGTTACTGTCTGAGATGTCAGCAGTAATCCTAAATATTCTAATTTCTGTAACAGATTAATTAATGTAGTGGAGCTGAACTTTTTAATGTTGTATATTAAATTGTACTTCTTATTAAGAAGCTTTAGGAGATCATAAACAGGAAGATTTTCCAAACTGGAGGAGACAGTATCCTCTTTAAAACTGTTTATAATTTGAACTCAAAATGGCTAAAAGACAGAAAAAGTAAAGTGTGAGGGAATGATGAATCTTATAATAAATATATTCCAGATGATTCTGTTACGTTTTGCTTATTTGTTGTATTCCTAGGAAAATTAGAAATATGTAGGAACACTATCATCATAAATTTTACTCTCACTTCCACCATTGTTTCTTGTCAAGTCAAGTTAGTGAGAGCATTGTATCACCTATATTCTCTTCCATAATCAATTTAATAAGGTTTCAAAGGTGATATTTGCATAATTACACCTTCAGAACAACAAAGATAAATTACTGCATACTAGCAGAAAAGTATTCTCTGTTCACACTATTGCTCTAAACAGTTTGGCAGAACTAAATAGGAATGTAGTAGCCCAGATGTTTTTTCAGTGACAGGATCATCTAAATTCAGTGTAAATTTAATAGGCAACAGTTATAGGAGTTATTCTACACTCATGCTTGTGTAGCTGGCAGCTGTACAAGATGACATTTAGAAAGGAATGGCAGGCTTCAAGGAACAAAAAGGACGAGAAAAAAGAAGATGGTATGTAGGTTCTAGGCAGTGCAAGGGTTCAAAATCCTTAAATATTTTAGCAGAAAATGTAAAAGTTAACATCGTAAAAGGATTTTTATAATATTACTCTCTATGAAGTTTACAAGTTTGCAAAGAAATTCAGTCAGACACCTGGTGGGAGTTAAGCACATAATCCTTTTTAGATGTTAATTCATCACAAAGTCAGCTCAGAGGATTAGAGTGCTCAAGGTTATTTAGTGTAGGCCATCAAAATGAAAAGTCGTATCTGAGAGCAACTATTTCCTCAGAGATACTGCACTTTGCTGTTGCAGAGTCTTCTAGAAACACATCCTATGATTCTTTTTGCATGAACTATTCCAGTTCCTTCCCAGTAAACTGTGAAATAACTTGTCAGTATTTCTGGACACTTTGGAAGGTGATGGAAGAAGATGAGAACTGAAGTAATTTAGCTTGCTTTATCACTAGCAAGGCCAAGTTACCCACGCATGTAAAACATTCAAGCAAGTGTTAGTCATCCTAGACATCTCTGCTGGAATTTCTGTGCATTAAAACACACATTATTTACTTGCCTTTACATAAGATTAGAAAGTGTTCCAGTCTATATTGTGGCATTACATGTGCAAATAATTTAATATGCAAATATACTATTGGCTAAACAGTTCAACCTTTCATTTCAGATCAGTGACATTGTTGCATAAATCATTAAAAACAAAACCTTATCATCCAGATTAGAACGGTCAAATATATGCTTGCAAGCGTATATGGATACACACACACATTTATATAGTGAATGAAATATTTTACAAGAAATTGAACTATTTTTAATGAGATATTATTGTACAAACTGTAAGCATAAGAATATTCATGTGGTTAAATAAAGACATACCAGTTGGGCACACTATTGCCCTAAGCTAGCTCCTAGACAGAGACTTCATCTCTGTCTAACATAGTGCTGTATCCAGGCTAATGAACCCACTGTGTGCTTGCAGTTAAGAGTAAGCTACTTTGCAGCACGGTCAGACTGTATTTGTTTTAATTCCTGGAAATAATTTCGTAGGCACTCTTAAAGAGTGAAGATTCTATGCTCAAAACTAATGCCACACACTGGCATATGATTGACCCTAATCTCCCCAAAATCCCAAAGAGTACCCACAGGTTAATCTGGTATAAACAGCCATGCCTTACTGAAATTGAGAAACTTGGACAGCGGTAAGAGGTTCTTCATTAAAAGGGTCAGCAGATGAAAATAGCAAAAGACATAAAACAATGGAATTTCCCAAGAGCAAATACAATGGAGTAAATCAGTTATCATCTGTTCAAAGAATAATTTTGCCAGGAAAAATAAACTCTAAAACATGCATAAAACTGACAAGTGTCATTGCATTAAAACATTCTGTTTATATGTAAAGACTTAGCAAAATCACAATATTCTAGTGTCTGTTACACACAAAAGCCTCACTAAGAGATAATAGGGTGCATTTTAGTTCCAATCCCGACATTTAGAGACAGGATTTGAAGACTCTTTCTCCTTTTTATCTCAAAATGCTACTGCAATGAGCAACAAGTTGGTAATTTTTTTTTGCAAACAGCACAAAGATAACAAATAAGCTGTACAGTTTTTATTCAAGGCTTTTCTGTCTCCAATTGTTCCCCTCTTCTCTTGTGATCCTTTTAAGAAGAGCTTCACTTGAAACAATGTACAGTTCAAGGTGAACAGCAAGTTTCATCTCACATTATTCCAGAATCTGTAGGTTATCTCAGTCATATTCATGTCGTATGCAATTCTCTGCAATCAGCAACTGTCATACATATGCTTCTTTATCTGACACACACATATGAAGATAAGAAAAATGATTGAACAATGCACCACAGTTCTGTCATACAAGATCATGCCCTCCACCTACTTAAATTACATCTCACTACACCAGCAATCTTCCAAAAAAAAACCAAAAACCAACAACAAACCCAAACATTGTTAGCTTTCAAAATCAGATTCAATTATGTGGGTAACTGAACTCCTAAATTCTTCCCTTTTAAAAAAAAAAATTCTGCAACTTTAAGCTTGTTTTTCTACACTGAAAAGCTGATGCATATCACTAAGCTCTTCTTTTTTCATCCTTGAAGAATGACACCATTTTATTTACTTTTCTAAAAAACTTTTTCGTTGAAATTTAGTATTCCAGTCACTGCACCTCTTTCAACTTCTAAATGTTAGGATGCATTGCTAGAAAGAAAAAAATCACAAATCTCTGAAAATTAAGTTGATTTGTATTAATTCATCTACATAATTCATAGGGAAAAAAGTTCTTTATTAGCTTCTTCACTGAGAAAAGAAATGCCTCATAAATTTTAAACACATCAATCTGAAAATGCTATCCATGTCAGATAGAATAATGACTGACATTACAGAGAGCACAATAAACTGCACAGAAAATACAATCACCCATTATTCACTGTCATGTGAACTTATACTCATGTGTGTAAATACACACGCTTTGAAAAGTAGAAATCTTAAGGTAACTCTGATGTAGGTGAGGAGAAAGGTAAAAACCATGGATTTAGAAATTAATATAGAGACAGATAAAATACTTACGTTTGCATATCATTATAATAATTGACGCTGTCACGTATTCTTTGCTCACCCTTGGTCCACAGACCTAAACATCTCTTCACAGAAAGCAATCAAGTTAGTCGGGTTTGATTTATTCTTGCTAAATCCATGCTGGCCTGTTCTCTCTTGCTTCTTTTTCTCGTTTCTGGAAATGATTTCCATGTGACTGCAATGTTACATCATATTATTAGTATCAGTGTGTTAAGTGTATATGGTTGTTCTGTTTGATTTCTGAAATCTGATCATTTCAGAAGTGCATTCTTTCTTGAGGTTGTTACAACAGAAGTTGTCCTTTTGCTTTTTGGTTTTTGTTATGCACAGCACAGAAATGCCAGAAACAGCCTGGCTGTTTTTCTGATTAAAAGTTTAAACACTGGATTGAATGAATGGAAGGTGGGGAAACAAATAAATGGTAGTTTCATAATACATGCAGATGTCAGAAAGGTAAGCTTTTTTGAATATATCATCTATCCAAATGAATATTAAAGAAAGTCTGCCAACATATCTGTTAAAGCACACCCCCATAACACCTTTTGTAGTCCCCATGGAGGCTTGCTCATCTCATCTAACACTAGTAGTCACATTGTGTTACTTGATTTATTGCAACTAATTTAAGTTGAAGTTAGAAACATCAAAGCAGAGTGAAAAAAAAAAAAGTCACCTGGGATATGTGAAAAACAGTAACTCTCAGAGAATGAAAAACAACAACAACAAGGTAAAATAAGGTTTGCAGAGGGAAAAAATGTTTGTTACAAGGCATGTTATTCACCAGCATATCCAGTTACTTTGAGGCCTTTCCTCTGCAATACCCAAGTTACATTTGCTGTTCCTGAAGCATGAGTCATTCTTCTTGTCTTGCCCCAATATCTACCCATGTATTAATTTACACATAAAAAATAATAAATAGGTCAGCCAAGCATTCAACTGATATGACAGAAGATCACACCTGGAATCACTTGACTTACTAAAGACTTGTAAATTGTTATTGGCTTTGTATTAGCTATTACGTCTCTATTTTTCTATTAACGTTCATTATCACTTCTCTGTAAATATAATCTTTAATGCCTGACAACTAAGGTCTATTCAAAGAAACTTCTTCTCCTACTGCAAATTTCTCACGTTTCTCAAGTAAAACCTGCTATCAGGCTAAATTAATACGCATAACTCTGAGATAAAAGTATATCTGTCCATACAATTGGGGGACCAGTTCCAGAAGGAGTTTATCGAAGGGAACTTCGAATTCAAAAGTTTACATATGCCCACCACATACTTAGCTGGAGCTTTCCTCTGTTTATCAATCTTTTCCCTGTACTGGGTGGCCCAGAAGCAGATGCAGTATTCTAGATATGATCCAACGACTGATATCATAAGCAATGGCATCTCTCAGACTGAAGGAGTGTGAGACATGTTTTTACAGTGTGACAGAAGTGCTAGAAGTCAAACACAAGTCTCACACTCAGGGACAAGCCTGCCTTTTCTCACTTATTTCCCCAAAGAACTCACAATTCATAAGAATGTCTTCTGGGTTAATTATTTCTTTTGAATGAAACACAATGCTGACACAAGCAAGTTCAGAGGCATTATAGGACATTTCTGAAGATACAGCTAGCAGCCGATATATCTACTTTTATGTTTTTTTTCTTCCCTGTTCTAATCTCCAAATTCTTGGCAAGGCACCACAATAGTTTGTTACAATAGTTGTGTGCGGAATGTGTGTGTGTCTCTAAATGGATATAGTGCACTGAATTTCACAATTACTTTGATCTTTGATCCTATTTCACACAAATTTGAGTGGCTCTGAAGTGATGAAATTAGCAGGTTCCACAGATTGTATTGAAATATTTTCTCTACCCACAGGCAAAAATGAAAATAATTCTTGCCTAACTTTCTTCTCCCATATTACATTTTTCACACACACTAATAAAAAAAAACCAAATTTATGGCATATTCTACAGATAGTTTGACATTCAATTTGTGATGAGGCAAGTGTGGAAATCTCTTAGCTGAAAAGACTTTTAAAGCAAACAGTTTTATCAAAGCTATTTCTATCAGCTATTTCTATCAGAAATCAAATATTCTCAAGTATTTCAAACTAGTGTGTTAAAATACAAGATATCAAGACTTATTTAGAGATGGAAAGAAAATTCACTAACATTGTGCTAACATAAAATATACACATATATACCTTTTTCTTACAAAGAACTTCAAACTCCCCTTAAGTAATATTTAAGGCTCTTTCATGGACAAAAAAGTGAAGCTGACTGGCTTGTAGTTGCCTCCATCATATTGTCCTTTTTGAAAAATGAGTCCAGCGTTTGCCTTTTTGTAGTCATTAGGAATTCCCTCAATCTATACACCATTTTAAAACTGAGAGAGATCTCAGACTTGATCAATTTCCACTGCTGGTTGTTTCTGTTTGAGATCTGTCTATGCACAAAGGTTTGGGAGTCTTTATAATGAATATAGAGGGAAAGAAGGCATTGAATGTGTCTACCTTGTCTGTACCATCACTAAATGACCGGCTTGTTTCATCATGGACCCACATTTTCTTTTATTCTTTTACCGCTCATGTAGCAGTAGGTCTTCTTATTGCCTGCAAAATCCCTTGCCATTTCAATTCTAACCGAGCTTTGGCTTTTTCGGACACCACCCCTGCAGGCCCAGGCAATGTTTCTAAGTTCTCCCTTTGCAGTCTGTCCTTATTTGAATCTGCAGTATATGTCCTTTGTATATTGGAGCCTGGTCATGAGCCAAGCTAGCCTCCTGATATACATATGTGCATTTTTCCAAGTACTAAGACGAACCATTCTTATGCTTGAAGGCATGCTAAGTATGTATGGGAAGTCTCAAGGAAAAAAAGGAAATATAGACATTACCCAAATTAATCATCTTGAAGTTCCTTTTTAATATACATGTTTCACCACTTCAGGGATACCATAAATTTTGTATTAAATGTAAGCTTTTCCTCAATTTTTTTAATGAAACTTACTGCAAACTTAAAACTAGGATTTCAAATCTCACCATGTATAACCCTGTACATCCTTTAGGGTTTGCAGACCTGAATCCAACATCTACAAAACTCACAGAACTTCATTGACTTGAGAGAATGTCAGAGGTAAAGCATTAGTGATGAATAATTAATAAAAATATTTACAGCAGGTAATATACTAGAAATTAAAAATTAAATCATAGGAAATATATTGGAAGATATGTAGATTTTTTTTTGTTCAAATAATTAAAAAGTGGATTTTTTTTTATTTATAACAAGGAAGTATATATACTAGTTGTATAATTCCCTAAGAACAAATATCTTAAAGGATTTTTAACAGTGATAATATATATACAAATACTTTTTAGGGTGCTAATTAGAGAGAAATAAAAAAGAATAAATAATCACTTTTTTTTTTTTTAAATCCTAGCATCTAAGACTTGGTTTAAAAAAAAAATTACAGGTCTCACCAGAAATACTGAGAATGAAAAATCCCTCTGTGCTATCAATACTTCAAGGATAATCTTCATCAAGAAAATCCTTGAAATCTTTTTTTTTTTTTTTTTTTTTGTTACCAGTTGTCCATAATTATTTGATTTCTACATGTTCCAAATACTTTGGATCATGCAGCTGTCAATCAAGTGAACACGTCTTTGCCAGTGCTTCAGTTAGTAGGTCCATATTATATATTAGCTACTTAGCAACAGCCAATTAGACATTTAACCCTGATCATATCTTAAAATCAAGACTAAAGTTCAACATTCTCAGTATCTGATCTTGTTCAGTTTTTCCCTTAATAGACCCAACTTAATATACCATGGGTGTGGTGTTATTTATTGGCTTACTTTCTAAAGCTCCAGAATTGACACAAAATTACTTTCAGCTAGATTAATTTCTTCTGTTACGTTTACAAGTAATTTTTTAAATGCTTTTTGGTATTGTCTATTTGATAGAAAAATGTCTTTACTTAGTGTAACAGTAGTCACAGCATCCAGCTTTCTGAAAATTGCAAATGTCTTTTATTTACTCTTTTCAGCTCTTTGATTTAAACAAAACTTGCAGAAAAGCATCAGTAACACATTTGGTTATTTCCTAAAAAAAAAAAAAACAACAAAAAAAAAACCAATCTGTTATTTTTACTAGTACTCCTAGAAAATATTTGTGAATATTCAATCAAAAAATATAATCAGCTGTTGAGTGCATCCTTCACTACAGAGCAGTTTGAATAGCTATTCAGATAAATAAACGGATGCATAGCTATCTGCCTTTTGTATGTTCATATAGAATGTATCATCCAGAATTCACACTTCATAGTTCTTTAAGTTCAATTAATTTAAAAACAGAAACATTCTAATATAATTCATGACATACTCAGTTTAATTAATAATTAGTTAATATTCAGAAGTACTGATCATTGAATCACACACACATTGCTTATTAAAACAATTGCAGTGATAAATATGTCATCTTATTCAGGCCCTTAAAAGGTAAAAAAAAAAAAAAATAAAAAAAAAATCTGTGTTTCTGATGGGCTGATGCCAGACTAGATAGTAAAAAAAAAAAAAACCAACACCACACCCATTAAATTAAAAATTCTTCCAATCATTAGGTATCTTACAGTAACAGTATCTCTAAGATTAAGATAGAGTTACGTTTGCCAAATATGCTAGTGCAATGAACTTTACTCTTGAGAGCTTACCTATGTATGATCTTCCCAACTAAAGAGGAAAGACTGCTGTGCATGGCTGGGAAGGTGATGTACATCCAGAGGAAAAAAAAATATCTCTATATATAATTTTTCCTTGGTCTCTACTTCACAGATCTCAAGCTGTTACATAGATCATGCTGCATGATCTTATAGGCCAATACCAAGTATTTGAACACAATTCAGGTCTATACTTTTTCTGAGCATAATAATAATAATAATAATTCATAAGGCTATTGACTCATGATCGTTGTTAAGGAGTCCTTACGAGAATAACTGACGTTAACAACAAGCTGCTCAGAAATATTTCTGCCTCCTTTATGTTACTAATCGTCTTCAATTCCCAGCTCACTCCTCTTCCACAATACAGCAACTGCTACTTGCCTCTGCACGTTCTATGAAACCAGGGAACAGGAGCAAGTCCACAACTGACTCTTCATTTACAGCCATTTCACTACTACACAACACAAATTAAGAGAAGGATGGAGGCAGAGAGAGAGCTAGAGACAGATAAGTTACACTTATAAAAGAACACTTAATGTATTCCCAATTCAGATTATAATCAGCTAGCATGGAAACACTGAAACACGCTTTGGAAATGAGTTTAACTTATTTGAGTCTAAAAAGTTAAAAGCAATCTTCCAGAATTCTAATTGCTTTAGCACTTAAACAAATAAACATGCACACACACAAGTCTACGACCATTTGCTTCCACGGCTCACAAAACAGAGACCTCATCTCAACTGTGCCACAGTCACAGAGAAAACATGTAGTAAAGTCTTTGAAATTAAAAATTGTTACTTCAGGTCCCCAAGTTCTCCTTTGAACCTCGTCAAGTTATCTGTTCATATACAGTATGTATATAGTCTTCACAGATACAACATCCCAGATCAAAACTGCTTCACATATAAATATCTAGGTCAAATTTGATTAAACATTTTGAGGTGCTGTTAAAAAACAGAGAAAAAGGCAGAGTAACAGAGAATGGCAGAGATGGAGTAAAAGAACAAGTTAAAGATAGAGATTGAGGTAGAGGGGTAACAGGGAGGCAAGAGAGAGGGAAAGACAGCCCAAGAGACAGATGACTGAAAGAAGACTACATATGTTTCAGTGATGGGCACACAACCCTCAGGGAGCACTGGGACTGCAGCCACACGTACACACCCTCATCCCATGCAGTTAATTGTGGCTGCCAAGGGAACTGTTGAAAAACAAGAGCCCAGATAAATCTAGGTAGTCTTTAAATCAGGGGACAGGGAGACTGCTTCCTATTTATACCTCTTCAGAGAATATATTCTACCTGCAGACCATTGCTTTGTTTTCCTCGTTTTCTCAACTAAAGGCAAAGCAAAAAGATTTATACTTGAAGTTATCTTGTGATCATAAAGGGAACAAGCTGTGTTCAGAAAAAGAGAAAAAAAACTGTATTTCCCTGAAAATTCAGTAAATCCCATCTCAAAGGCCAAGTCATTCACCATGGAAGGTATTGCACTCTGGACGGATCATTTGTTTAAACAATTACTTCTGCTAAAAGCAACAATGTAATTAGTAAAGCTGGACTTGAATACTAGAATAATCTCTGACAGAAAATGATCCTTACATTAGGAGTGGTTTCCGAAACTCTTCTCAAGTTTTCCCGCTCTAGAAGGCTCAAGTGGATTGAACAGAATACACCTTGACATCCCTGCCTAGTTTGTCAGCACAAGATGAGCACTTTCAAAGTAAAAAAAGAGATAGAGACCTTAAGCATTTGGTGAGCACTTCAGAGAAATAACACTTATGGACAACAGCACCCAATAACATACCCAATCTGCAAGGCCAGACAAAGAAATTGCTATAAATGTTAGGACAATAACATCATCCTTTCTAAAGAGACTAACTGAACTTCCCCTCCCCCCCCCCTCCTTTTCCAGCTCTTTAGGGCTCAGTTTCAAACAGACTGTAGTAAGGATGATCTTGTCTTTGTAGACATAATTACTGTGCTCCTTCATCAAACTGTTATCAAGTCTAAGCATGAAAGTAGCTAAAAAAATAAGAAGGCATGATGCAAAAAAGGAGCTTAGTGTCTTTAAAAAATGTAATTAAGGCAACATGAGGGGAGGCCTCTCCACATAGTCAGATTTGTCCGTTGCTCAAACATGCTAATTTGCAGCTTCCTTAAAATGCAAGAAATAATTTGGTGAATTATGCTATTGCAACAACTAGACCAGGAATGGATAATTACTCCATAGTGTGTGCGATTGTTGTGAGATAATTCTAACACCTTTCTCGTGGAAAGTGATGAAACAATGTGCTTCAATTTCTCCCTGAAGAGAACAACCTAAGACATATGCTCTGATACTGCAAATCTCAGCCAGGCCATTACTCTTTAAACACCTTAAGTGCCATCAGTCCTCCTTGAGGAGAAAACACACAGCTAACAGAGTACTTAGAGTTACATTTGTCCTGTGCAGAGAAGGAATTGCCAGAGTTTAACAAAAAGGGCCAGCATAGCTGTATCTATTTGCCACTATCCTGAAACTCCATCTAAGCATCCCTGAAAGCATTAGATTTAACAAAGATGGGGAGTCAAAATACTGTGTTTGAGAAAACTAATTTATGGCTATCCTTTACTGGTTCTCTTCCATTTTCAATGTCCTCACTCTTATGTTGAGGGCACTATTTCCAAGGTTTTTTTCCAAAGGTACTTCCTTACTTTTGAAGTGAACATCATCTACACTTCACATCTGTAAAAAATTGCAAAGTGCAATCATCAATGTCTTTACATAGACAAAATTGATCTTAAAATATGTGTAGTAAAATTAAAGCAATCTAAAAGAAAATAGAGGTATCCTTAAATGTGTAAGCTGACAATTCACATATATAAAGTCAAATTCTTCACGAACAATAAATTTGTACTCTATTGGCTAGGCTATCTTTGGTCAGTCACATATTTTATTGTTCTTTCTCCCCAAACACATAAGTATTTTAAACTTGTACAAGACCTTGATGTATAGCAGGTTTTTTTGTTTAGGTTTGGATTTTTTATGGTCAAACACAGCTGCCAGTAAAATTCAATTTTATGCAAGACTAGACACAATATTATAATAACAATAGTAAATAACAAAACTAGTATTCAGAAAACTGGCTTGATCTTTGTCTTTGATTGTTCACATTCAGTTAATAATAACCTAAATTTGTGACACAGCTTTATCACCCATAGACCTGCTGCATCAAATGCTTTAAAAAAATTATTTTGAATTACCTAGCCTTCAGTTGACTTATCTGCTGGTTTCCTCAAGTGTGTGACAAACTGGAAAGTTTATCTTTTCTCTGAAGATCAAAAGTGGGACATAAATTTAGCCTTTTCACCTCAACTGTTCTTCTGCACACAGGGATAATAGGTTCCCCTGCTATGTTAGTGAAAACAAAGGCCAGGAGCTGCCATCCAAGATTTCCGCCCAGCGGAGGGGACAATCAAATTCTGACGAGCTTTTTCTTACTGGTTCAGTGGGGTAATCTCTGAGCAGCAGATAATGAACCTCTGCCAAAACCACCTGTCAGAAACTGAACAAATCTCAGTACAGGATAAGAACAAAGGGTGGATTTGAAAAGAAATGCTCTTTTTAAATAAAGTCATGCTAGGATAAAAAATGTTACTTGTAGACGCTATTTTCTCAGAAAATATTACCAAGATGCAATAGGAGAGAAAAAAATAGGGGAAAATTCAAAAGCATGTTGTTTCTCCCACAGAGCTGAAATTTGTTGTTATATCATTGTTCATTTAATGTGCTCCTTTTGCAAAACATAGAGGTTAAAAAACTTAACCTCGCAAATTATATGGTAGGTAATGCGTAAACTGAAATTTCTATCAATCTGATGTTCTGTAGCCAGTGTAATATTTAAAAAGGTCAGTTGGGGATTGTAGACAGCAAAGTCAGAGACCTATAATTGAAGTAAGATACCAAAGGGAAACATTGAAACTGCATTCTGGCTTTTTTTTTTCCCTTACTCCTCTCTCTCTGTCCGGTGTTTTTGCCCTTTCTTAAACACATTTACCCGGGAACACCACCATCTTAGCTGGGAGGCTCAGCTAAAGTGCCCTGTGAGGGGTCCTGGATACCAGAACTTGCTTCTGTGGGTGTAGAGTCAGATTTTGTCCTAAGACAATGGTGTGCACCATGTATTTAAGTTAAGATTGTGTCCCAGTTTAACCCAGACAGTAACCAAGTACCACGCAGTCGCTCACTCACCCTGCCCACCTCCCAGGGGTGGGGGAGAGAATTGAAGAGGTAAAGGGAAAAGAGACTTGTGGGTTGAGATAAGAACAATTTAATAATTGAAATACAATAAAATTGAAAGTAATAATAATAATAATATACAAATGAGTGATATACAGTGATACTGCTCACCATCCATTGACCAAGGCCCACACTGTTCCCAGATAATGATCCCGGAATAGGTAGAGTCCCAAAACTACAATCGTAGAAGAGAGAGATGGTTTCCCAGAAGACCCTTCTAATATACTGAATATGACGTGGGATGATATGGAATATACCATTGGCCAATTTAGGCCTCAGTCCTAAACCTAAACTCAGATCCTGAGCCAGTAATTGTGGGTCCATTGGTCTGATATGCTCCCTCCCAGCTTCTTGAGCACCTGCGCACCAGCAAAGCATGAGAAGTTGAGAAGTCCTTGGTTTAATGTAGACATTACTTGGCAACAACTAAAACATCAGTATGTTATCAACATTCTTCTCAGCATAAATCCAAAACTTGGCCTCATTCTAGCTACTGTGAAGAAAATTGACTCTGTCCCAGCCAAAACCAGCACAAACTGCCTGAAATACACGCTCCTCAAACTTGCCATATTGCTTTTGAAAGCCTTAATAGAATTAAACCCTTTAACAAACCAATACTTATGAGCAATATTATCTCTGTATTACGAAATACTGTGGAACAGCATTTTAAAATGATTGTTTGAAAAAGTGTAATATGCATACACAAACCAAAAGTATGTTGCTTTGTTCAGTATTTAGAATTCACAAGACATTCTAGCTGTTAAAAAAATATATTTACTACATGAGCTGTGTTTGTAACCCCTGAGAACAGTTGGAATTTTGAATTATCTTGTAAAGGTCAAGAGAATTAATAATTACAGCTGTAACTATGTGTGAATATCTGTAATTAGGCTTTTTCTAGATAATAATAAAAATAGCCTATAGAAAAGAAAACTAAAGGTTTGCTACTGAATGCAGCAATCTTTCTTTTTTTTTTTTGAAGGATATCTAAAAACCAGTCATATCCCATAGTTTTCTATGCATCCACGTTAATTTTCTGTTCTTCTTCTCTGCTCCATTATTCAGTGTGTGAATTTGTATATTAATGGAAAGTCAGTTATGTGTACTTTATACCATACTGTTCATTTTTATCTCTTAGCTATTATTAAAGATCAATAATTTTCAGACAAGGTAAGTGGAATGCAAAAGAAGAGTCAAAGCACTGGCTACATGACTTATCCTTCAGATCCAAGACTGCTACAGAACCTCTCTCAAAATGTCAGTCTTTCTGCTCACTGAAGACAGATGATAATTTTAGCATACTGGACAGACAAGAACTCCATGTAATTGTCAAAGGGTTTAAAATATCCTCGGCCATTTTAGTCAAAGTCTAAAAGCAGAAATTCTAAAGTAATCCCTTTGAAATTAAAAATATACCTTCCAATCTGTCCATAACCTGCTCCCACATTCCTTCAAGGCACTCTCTTAAGGTGACTCTGAGAGTCCTACTGTACAGTCCAACTGTCTCCACAGCCAGGCTGATTTATGAGCTCCTCTCCCGGACCTTTCAGGATATTTTACATCTAACGTTAACTCTCCCTTGAAATTATGAACTGCCTGTAACTAGTTATGTAAAGAGAGCCCTAAATTTTTTCAGGTGTTTTCAAACAACCCAGAGACTGAGACCTTTATTAATCCCCATTTCCTGACTTTCAGAAGGTAGAGTCTAGTTTGGATGACTTTTTTCTCTTCCTTTTCAAAACAAACATCCCTCTTACATATCCTGCACCCTTACCCCCCATCTCATGTTAGCTTCTGTAGCATCTACAAAAACTACAGTTCCCAGAAAGACTGTAGCTGGAAATATTCTTTTCTACCTTAGAATGCCCATGAAGGGGGAAACACGTATGTTGATCCTCAAACAAACCCTAATAAACAAACAATTCATCCCCACTCTGGACTCCCAAACTATCTAAGGTTTCAATCACCTCCAGCTTCAGTGGGACTTATTGCTGTTCACCATTGTACGATCTAGGGACTATCAAAGTTTCACAGTGAACTGCAGAATGGATCTGCTTAGTCTTTCACAACTACTACAGGTATCCAACAGAAGACCTGAAGGAATAATTAGTTCTCCTAGCAGTAAAATTAAGTTTTACAGATTATTCTTTTTATTAGCTACTACAAATGAAGAGCAAAGGGGAAAAAGAAAAAAAAAAAAAAAGTCGCTACAGAGAATTACAAACCTACAGTCACTGTTTCTTCTCCTTTGTCTGCTTGCCTCTAAATTCAGATTAAAACATGAGAGAACAAATACCTTTCACACATCAAAGAGGAATAGATCTGATTGTCTTAGTAAAATGCTGATGTAAAGCCAAATGAACCACGGATGATAAGCCTAATTCCAGAAAGGGGCCAGGCCTCCATCAGCTCCAAAAGTAAAGTTTCCCAAGCTAACATTTGGTAAACATCTGATGAGATAAACAGGAGAACAAGGAAAATTCAGGTGCCTCTGAAGCTTAAGTAACAGCAGAAGGCAAAATCATAGTTTGTTATAGAAATGCTGAGGAATTTGACAGAAAAGAAAAATGTATCTACATATTGCTTCAGCTACATTTATACAATTATTTTTCTGTACATTATAAAAAAATATAACTACATGACCCCATCTCAGGATTTTTTACAAGCTTACTCGGAGCAGTCTTTAGAAGTCATATTGAGCTAGAAGGTACCAAAAAACATAATCAAACCACAGAATCATGCTAGACATGAAACACCAAATTCTATTTCCTCATAAAACACACTAAATCTGAATGGACTACAAGAAAAAAAAACAGTAAGAAACTTCCCAGTTCACAGAAGACTAATCTAAGTGAACATTAAGCACTGGGACAAATAAATGTTAAACAAATTAATCAAACTTGAAATTTCCCTCAGAAAACGAAGATGAATTATAATAGTCTGAAGGGCACTGTCAAGTATTTTTATAAACCTATATAACGGAATGAGAAGTGGCAGCTTCCTAATAAACGTTTCTGTCATCAAGCTGTTTTGTGCAGTGAGGATGCACCACAAGAGACACAGTCTAAGCTTTTTTGGTGTGTTTCTTTTCCATACCACTTCTATAGCTTCCATAAACCTATTAGCAACATGTCTATGACTGGTTTATAAGCCATTAAAAAGTTGTCAAATTAACAGATTTTTGTATTGCAAATTTTATTATATTGCAACTCTTACTTATAAAATGAAGCAAAATGCTAAGATAAAACAGCACAGGAAAGCATAACATAGTAACAAGAAATATTAAAAAATTACAATGAATAATTACAAAAAATAATCAAAGCTATGATACATAAGTGAATGCAATTTTAGTGCATCATGTGCACAGCTCAGCATACCTATGCAAGTTTTTATCTTGTTCAGTGCCTCTGATGCTGAGCAGATGCGTGTTCTCAGCTGTAACTAAGTAGGCAGCTTCATTCTGGCACTGACTTGGAAGGTTCTGGAACTTAATCTGTCTTGAGAAGGAGGAGTAAACAATACCATCAGCTAGTATCAACCCACAAGTAACCTCACCTGGCAATGCCATGAACGGTTAAGCTCAACAGAGAGAGAATTTCTTTTTTAAATACTTGCATAGTCAGTTGGAAGTTCCACATATGACTCATTAAACAGATAAAGGTCTAACAGTTGTAATCTGGAAAATAAAATAAAAAGTTTATTTGGAAGAGTGAACTTAATTTTCCAGATAAAGCACAGAGTAGCATGTTCTCATTCAGCAAAACAGGAGCAGAAACTGCAAGAGTCGTATTAGGGGAGAAAGAGACAAATCAGTATCTTCACTATACCTTTCTCAATAAGATTGGATTTCAGAAGCCGCAAAACCTGACAAACTCCAGTCAGAGTCTAGGTGTTACTGAAGTAGAAAGCCACAGGGAGAGTGCTCAGAGCTTCCAACCTAAATTTCCCCTCTGGAAAAAGGATTTGCTAGGAAGATATGTCCTTGGGTTGGACAAACAACAGCAAGATATGTTTGCAATAATCTAATAATCCAGCCTTTCCTTGAGAGTCTACATGATGTAGAAGAGCATGTACACCTTCCTGGTTAGGGTAAGGGTTTGGTCAGAGATAAAGTGCACAGCCCCAGTGGTTGCAGGGCTGCTAAAGGCCTGCCAAGGGGAGACGAGGGCTGACAAAGGCTTTCAGTCCTGGCCACTTTTGTGTAGGAGCCATAGACGGAGGTCTGTGTTGGACCAGGGCTCTGTCTAGGGTTATGGTTACAGTCAGTTTTTTGAGAGAAAGCCCAGAGTCCCAGTGTTTGTGGGGCTGCAAAGGGCCTGCCAAGGGAAGGTGAGGGCTGATAAAACCTTTCAGTCCTGGCCACTTTTTTGTTGGACCCGAAGCTGCAGCCCTTCACTCTCACTTCATTCTTCCATATATAACAACAAAAGCAGATCAAGAAAAGATGGAAAAAAATAATAGCTTTGTATCCTGTGCTTATAAGAATTGGGGCTGCAATTCTGTTTCACATGTTACTACCGTACCATTATAGCTACTGCAACTAAAGATAATAACACTGTCCCAACAGGTTGCCCATACTGCAACTCTATTAAAAGAAAGTTTAAAGACTTCCATTGAACTGGGTCACCACTACCAGCAGTCAGTTTTTCTCCCACAACATGTCAGCAACACTTCCCTGGCCTTCAAATTCCTTAGCCATTAGGATTAAAATATCTATTTTGCTTTGCACAGACTACTCCAAATCTGCTCTAAGGACTCGAAGACAGAGAGAACTGAAGAATAGCTCACCTCCTTTAGTGTCTAATCCAGATGAAAAATAACAGGTGTCCAAACTTTAGCATTTTAGCTTAGATTAGTAGTGAGTTTTTAAAGATCTCCCAATCATCACTA
Organism: Pterocles gutturalis; assembly: GCF_000699245.1. NCBI lineage: Eukaryota > Metazoa > Chordata > Aves > Pterocliformes > Pteroclidae > Pterocles > Pterocles gutturalis. The sequence goes on along the minus strand of NW_010110042.1, from coordinate 5,647 downwards.
CTCACAACACATCAGGTTGCATTGCAGAAAGGTCTTGAAGAGTACACACTGTAGTCTTTCTGTCTGAAGTTATGCTAGAAAATGCACTCTATTCATGGATCTTCAGGATCTTAGCTTCCTCTTGTTTCAGTCCAATGTTGTCTTTGCAAGTGAGGGCTGCCACTTGAGAAAGTTCAGACAAGATGGTGAAAGTTTCCCTCTCAAATACAAAACAGAAGTTTTCTTTGATTATTATCTTCCTACGAAATATTAAAGACACTGCCGTAGGTAAAGTTTTGCACCTAGGAAAAATAATAATTACATCCAGTGTTTGAGTAACTCTTTTTATCACTAGACAGACTCAAGAACAAACAAAAAACATAATGCATCATGAAGAGGAATGTGTTAATTTGTTTAACTTCTTATAAATACACTTTTCATTATAAAATATGATGACTTATGGATTAAGACCAATTCTAGATGAATCAGGAATAATTTACAGGAAAATTAGAAAATTCAAGTAGTTACCTGTAAACTTGCCATTTACAATATTTCTGTTTAAACTTCAATGGATGATTCAGACCACTCATTTTCTTAAATCCTTCAGGATACTATACAAATATGAGGACAAGGAGGGATGTATTGGTAACTGAAGCAATGTGCCTCCCTCATACATTGAGAAGAAAAAAAGAGCTGTAATACACTGTATGTTTAGGTTTTGTGATTTGCTGTCCCTTATGAAAAATAATACATCCTAAGGTCAAGCAAACATTAAAGATACCAGCCACTTTTAAGACTGAGATGTTTCTGTTCAGACATAAAAGCTAGATTTCTTTTCCCTTCAAGTTCCAGCTCCACAGAAACCAGAGTTATTGGTTTATCTTCACTTAATGCATGATCCAGTAAAACAGCCCCCACACAGAATTTAAATCAGGCTGGCAGGAATACCCAGAAATCAGACACAGGTAGTAAGAGATACTAAGTGCAAACTCTATATTGGAATAAGAATGGAAATAATCAAGGAACTGAAATAGAAAGCAATTATTTTTTCTCCCCCCCTCACAGGGCAGATATTATGCCGTTAGAAAGATAGTAAATGCTTATTTCACCACTGTATTGTTTCTGCACTGCTAATAAATTTGTTACATAGTTTTCCCTGTTGGAAAAATTGTCTCAGAGCACCTACTCAGATCTGCAGGTGCTCATTTTGTGGAGGAATATGAGTCAGCTACAAGGCAGAGCCAGAAGTGCCTGTGTACAAAGTCCCAGGGCAGCCAAAGGAGTTGTGCTGAAGGGCTGGCACCGCCCCCCTGGGCTGCTCTCGGTTGCAGGTTCTGAATCAGCTGAAAGACCTGCAAAAACACAGTTTCTCCTCTCTTCCTTTCCTATTCTTAAACATACAAGATCCTGCAGTACCACGGTCTATTGATGGTCTGATAAGAGCAGAGAAAATTCCCTTTCTACTCATGTTGCTGATATGTGCAACCAACAGACCTTCTGTAAACAAATTTAATTTATCTCTTCAGGTCTAAATTACAGGATGTTGGGCAAAAAATGAAGAACAGTTTACAGGAGATTGCAGTCAGGCTCTCAACATAGACACTCTCTGGTATCTGATATTTAGTACAATACGATCTGATGGACTCTGATTCCTTTTTATTCCATTTTCTCTGCTGATTAAGGATATCGGTCAGACTCGTAGCACAATAAATTATCTCATGATTTCCCCAAGATGCTTCAAGGAAATCAAAACAACAAGGAATACCTATTAAAAGGTAATTTATATTACTTTAGCATGAGATGGACCATCAGCTCACTTCTGTTCCCAAGGTATGATGCAGTTTTCTTTAAAAGTCCTAACATGTAAATCAGCAGTGACTCCAAGAACACCACCTGCAAAAACTGAGATGACATAAGCAAAAGGGATAAAGAAAATGCTTTCAGTTCTAAAATATTCATAATTTTAGTGTAATCAGGGAGATAAGTTACTGAACTAAGGCCTGAAACACAACAGAAACTCTTCAGGAGAGGACACATGTCCAGAAAGGGCCCTTTTTCAGGATGAGAATATTATTTTTTTCTCTTGATGTTATCTGGATAATTTAGGGAAATTGAATGGATTTTATAAAAAAAAATATTTTGTTCACACTGCTAATTCACTGGTTTGATTCTGCTTATATATGCTGACATTTCCACAGTACAAAATATCATGAAATACAATACCTACCTGTATGGATACTGTCAAATACCAGTTTAATATACACTAGAACATTCAATTTTACTTCCCCAGCTGAAGTGGTCAATAAACCTTTTGGGAAAAATACTGAATATTTTGCAAGAAAAGCAATATTAAGTAACAAAGCAGTTCACTTGTTATTTGTTTCAGTGTTTATTCCATTTTTACTCTACTGGGCAAAACCATAATATTTATCTAGAAACCATCATTGCAGCACAGCCTTAAAGATCAGTTGACTTTGTTATGCTTCCACTACAAAGATTTAGAAAAGTATGTTCCACGCTTTTAGTGATTTCCAGTTTAAACAGTTATGTGGTAGGAAAGAGATCCGAGTACAGATGTAAGAGTCAGTGCCTTTTTTTTCACACAAAGCTAAGTGTTGGAGAGGTGGGAAATAAAGTACAAGAAATAGCTACATTTTTTAAAGATTGTTGAATTAGGTATTCTTGCCCTACAAAGTCTCTCACCAGTCAGTCTCAATGGGGTAATTCTAAATGTCACAGAAAGTAAATAAGCGATCTCTGCCCTTGAGATACAAATAAAGAAAAATATTCTAGAGATTTCACCACATCAGACTGTAGTAGCACTACAGCTGGATTAAATATTTCAAACCATGTCTGAATGCACTCAGTCCATTTCTAAGTAGCATGAAATATTAAAATAGTAACACTTATCCCATTAATTCTTTACAAACACCTAACAGATGTGATTTTAGGATATGAATGAGAAATTTTACAGAGATGACCTGTCTTATCTATCTTTTCATCACAAAATCTTCTATAACCCTCACAGCAAGAAAATATCTCACAGAAGACAACCACAAACTAGAGTTGCATTATAAGATATATTACACATAAAATTCAAACTGTAATGACACTGCAGATGATCATCTGTCTGTTCCAGTTATTCAACTGTCTGTTTTTTCCTCCAAGATCTGCTAATATCAGCTAATTTGCATAAAATTTTGAAACTTAGGTAATTATTTATAGTGCTCACTATTATTTTGTGAACTAACTAGGCAGCTGTTAAATATTTCACTTGTGGAATTTCCATGCCATTAGAAAGGAAATACAAAGCCAACAACAGATACCTTCTACCTCTCCACCCCACATATATGAAGGTTACACACTCACATGACAAGGCACAGTTTTCCGTTCCCCCACTGATATTTTTACTTCTTTTATATATTATGAGTTAGAGGACAGTAGTCATTGAATTCATACATTCAGATGATATGCATTTCTAAATCTCTTGAAAGAGGAAGAATTTTCTGAAAGGTAATCTCTAAGCTCTCTGACTGCCCCAGACCTAACAAAAAATAAGATTTCCCACCCTCCAAGAAATTAAAATAACACCTTTAAAGAATGCACAAGCAGGTTTTGGGAAATCATATTAATTTTCACTTTTAGTCCCAAATACATGAATTAATTTTCTGTAAGAACAGCTTTTAAACTAAATAACTATTACTTTAAAGTTTGCTTCTTATAGATCCTTTCAATTTCCTGACACTTGCAGAAGGAGAAGCAGCATTGACTAATCAAGATAAGGTCTTCAGGAATGTTTCTTGAGGAAGGAAAAGAGCATCAGGTTTCCTTGGAACTAGGTTAACTATTTTTTAATTTTCTACCTTAAAAAAAAAAAAAAACAATACAAAGTAGAAGGGAGAAAGGAGTTGAATAGTGAATTGAAGTGAGAGGTTTCAACACAAGTCTGCCTGCATTACCTCAGCTGTGGCAGCTCCACTCACTACTTCCCCTGTCCTTTAAGGACAGGCACCTGGCACACGTTTATCCCTAAGAAGCACAAAGGCACTGAAATAACACCATGCCCAGTCCCACCCTCCCTATTGCATACAGCCAGCCAGCTTTCATCTCCTGAACCTCCCGACCCATGGTCATTTTCTGTTCCTTTTAGGCAGTATAAAAATGTGTGGCTGGAAGGAGAAACCAGGAACAGTTCAGCTAGTCTGAGTAATGCTGTGTTACCGAGTCTGCAAGCCCCACACCCTCACCCCAGTACTGTCTTCTACAGCCCACCTCCCTCCCCACCACTGGTCCCATCCACAGCCCTTCCTCCTACCAGCACTCCAGCCCATCCCCATCCCCATCCCCCTGTTCAGTGCCCCACCTCAGAGAGGCCAAACAGAGAGAGATGGCTGCAGCAGGATCTCAGCATGAGGTAATAAGCTGCTCAGTGGCATTGGAGACAAGGAGAATAAAACATAAAAGTACAATTGCAAAATGGTCAAGAGCCACTTCACTCTGGAGAAGGATATACTAATCACACAAGAAAGTATTAAAGAGGTCTTATTGCAGGTGTCCTGTTGTCAAATTAACTCCTTAGTTGATATATGCTGCTTGTATAGAGCACCAAGTGAGAAAATGTCTTTTCTTATTTTTTTTTTTTTCAATCCACTGTGAAGTGAAAAGCTAGGGCATACAAATCAAAGTGCAGACACCATCTTAACTGTTCTCATTTTCAAACACAAAGAATAGTTAAGAAGCTGTTTGCTTGAGCTGTGCTCTTGATCGATGGACTACATGGATTAAGTCTATTCTCTGTCTCTGGAAATAGAAATGTTTATTTTGTTGTGACTGTGGTTTCTAGCCCTTGCAGCTGAACACTTAGAGTGATGTTTGCCCCAGATCAAATGTTTTCATTTCTTCCCTTCAAATTTCTCATCTTATGGTTCTGTAAAACTTTATTATTCCCTGCCACATTAAGGGAAGATGATGGCAAAGTACTGATAAAATTAATTTTACATAGTAAGATGTAAGATAAATAATAAAGATTACTCCCACATAGTTTAAATGTTCATATGCAAGCGTTTAGTGCTTGTCACAGTTTTAGAGATTTCACATAGGGCTCTTTTCAGTGGTTTATTAGATTTAGTGTCCTTATCAAACATAAGGTTTAGAATTGGGAGAAAGAACAGACACATAGCTAACATGAACAGTCTTGCAATAGCATCAGTGCAGCATTAACAGGTCACATCCAGTTAATAAGAGGCATGGCGAAGTATAAACACAGGGACAAATACAAATTATTTTTCCCTGTCTGAAACCTTTGTCTGCTGCACTTTAACATAGTCTACCACTCAACAAAATAAGAAAGAATCGTTTCTAGTGAGCCATCATGTCATTTTGTTTAGACCTCTAAACATAGAGTCAGTAGCAACTTGAACCGTTCTAAGCTGTCACAAGTACAGCTGCTTGCATAGAAGCCAAAACTTTCCATATCCTCTGTCTTCATCTATCCTGTCCCAGCCAAAAAATGACATATACAGACCTTGAATTAGTGTTCAGACAGAAGCTTCTGTTTTGAATGATTCTTTTTGGTAATTGATCCCATACAGAGCTAAGACTGACATGCCAAACTAATTGCACAACCATTTATACACACTAGTCAGTCTTTATTTAAAATATATATATA